>NW_017618004.1:1665000-1887500 GCF_001879475.1 Ipomoea nil | reverse complement strand
ATTGCGCATTACCTAATAGTCGAGGGACCAAAATGAGTATTAACTCTTTATATTAAAAGTCTGAAATATAAAAGAGTTTAAAGTATAATGATTGTTGAAAAATGTTGGTGTTATAGGTGTGTAAAATCATGGCATTGCATATATATTTGTTCAACAATTTTCATTCTACAGACATGATTTTTTTTTTTTTGTATTAATATATAAATATCTATGTAACAAAAAATTAATAATACAAATTTTATATATTATTAGACACCTCTTTATATACAACATTTGACATTAAAAAAAATATATTCCCCATTGTCGTTGCAAATAAGTAACTTACCATTATGTAATTTATTATTTTTTTTTATATATTTTATTTATCATATTGTAAAAAATATTAAATTTTGACAAATGTTATTTATCATTATTTATCATATTGTAATAATAATAATAATAATAATAATAATAATAATAATAATAATAATAATAATAATAATAATAATAATAATAATAATAATAATTGGTGGTGGTATGACGGTGGTGGTGTGGTGGCGGTGGTATGGTGGTGGTGGCGACGGTGGTGGTTGCGGTGGTATGGTCGTGGAGGTGGCGCGGCGGCGGTGTGATGGTGGTGGCGGTGGTTGCGGTGGTATGATAGTGGCAGCGGCGATGGTGGTTGCGGTAGTATGCTGGTGGTGGCGGCGACGACGGTAGTGGTGTTGGTGTGATGGTGGTGGTAGTATGACGGTGGTGGCAGTGGTCGTGTGGTTGCGATGGTGGTGGTGGTGGTGGCGGCGGTGGTATGGTGGTGGCGGCGGCGACGGCGGTGGCGGTGTGATGGCGGTGGTATGGTGGTGATGGCGGTGGCGGTGGCGGTGGTATGGTGGTAGTGGTGGCGGCGATGGTGGTTGTGGTGGTATGGTGGTGGTGGCGGTGGTAGCGACGACAGTGGTTGTAGTGGTATGGTGGTGGTGGCGGCGACGGTGGTTGCGGTGGTATGGTGGCGGTGGTTGCGGTGGTATGGTGGTGATGGCGGCGACGGCGGTATGGTGGTAGTGGTGGCGGCGACGGTGGTATGGTGGTGGTGGTGGCGGCGGCGGTGGTGTGAAGGTGGTGGTGGTGGCGACGGCGATGGTGGCGATGGTATGGTGGTGGTGGTGGTGGTGGTAGTGGTTGCGGTGTTGGTGGTGGTTGTGGTGGTGGTGTGATGGTGGCGGGGGTATAGTGGTGGTGGCGGCGGCAATAGTGGTGGTGATGGTGGTATGGTGTTGATGATGTTGGTGGTGGTGTGATGTTGGTGTAAAAGTTGGAAAATGACTTCCCAAAAAAAAAAGGGAAGTCATTTTCCTCCAAAACAAGCCTATTTTCCAAAATGATTTCCGTTGACTTGATTTTCCAGGCACATCCAAACACTGGAAACCTAGAAAATGAGTTCCTCCAAACACACCCTTAGCCTTTTTTTTTGGATCTATGTAATATAACTCATATTTCAGTACATACCCACGAATCTCTCCACAAAATAAACACAAAGATAACCGCACTGTCCGGAAAATCAAGGAGGCTGATCGGACCAACTACAACCTCACTGCCGGATAGACTATCTACGATGTATGCGAACATGGAAAGCGAAAAGATCAACAGGACAAACGGCTCCAGATCCAGGTAGTGTTTCTTCGTGGTTGTCTCCGGCGACTCTCTGGTTGATCTCAGACGTTGAATCGCTGGACGGCTGGTTTGGGGATTTGTCTCTCCTCTTTCTAAGAAGACCCGTTGCCCCTCTCCTCCTGTTTACGGCGGATTCCCAGTGGACCTGAATCAGATTTGTAGGCACAGAAACCGTAGACGGCTGGATTGGTATATACGTCTCCCCTCTTCGCCGGATCCCTAGTCGAAGTTCTATCAGGTTTACCACCGCTTTCCTTTCTTCTATTATTATTCTTGGGTCTGTGGGTTCCGTTTCCAATCAAATTCCAGCAACAAATCCACTAAGTTGGTCCGACGAATGAAATGCCAGTGTGCTGGCACTGGTTTGTTCATTCCCCGTAGATATAGCTGTAATACTACAAAACCTCCCTCAGATCCACTCGAAACGACAGGTATTTTTAATTATTTTTTTCCCTTATATATCTGGACCATATTCTTCTTAGTTTCTTTGGTGGTGGCTGTATTAGACTAAAATACCACCCCCCTTGTTTCTTTCTTTCTTGCAGTTTTTGCCCTTTCTTTTGACTCGATTGGTTAGACTGCACACTGATGTGCTTGTTGCTATGTTATGTGTAGACTAAATTAGAAAAGAATTCTTTGATATGCTTTATGCTCGATGCTTTGGTGTATTTAGAAAATTGAGTAATCAACTTACAAGAGAGTTTATATTCATCAACTTACAAATTATTATTATTAGTATTATTTTATTTTATATTATTAGAAAAAGATCTAAAGATTTTCTGTCTTTAAAAAATAATTTTTGATTTTTTACCCAGTTTTTTCTTCTTTTTTTTTTTTTCGCATTCTTAATTTTGTGGTTTTTTTATGATGTTAAGTTTTTCTCTGTTTAACATTTTTTTTATTTGTCGTTTGCTTGTTTTTTAATAATTTTGTACATATTTTTAATTTCATTGTGTATACAAAGTTCATTATATATATTTAAATGACTTATTTTTATCATTTTAAGGCTTCATTTTCATTTAAAGGGGACTGCAACATGTGACTATTGTATAAGGTATTAAAATCTACTACAACTATATATATATATATATATATATATATATATATATATATATATATATATATATATATATACACACACAATATACAAATTCAATATTGTTTTTTTTATTTATAAAACATAAAAACTAACTTAATACATTTAACAAAAAACACAACCTGCCTGTAAAGTTCTTTTATAATTATTTTAAACTACTTTGTTTACATCTACATATATACTCAGCTTACTATTTATTTATTTTAGTCCCTCTACCTATATATATATATATATATATATATATATATATATATATATATGTATGTATGTATATTATATATATATGTATGTATATATATATCTGCAACCAAGAACAAAATTTTGCATTTTAAATAAGCACCATTTTTTCCTATAAAAAAAGCACTGTTTTTTCATTATTTTAATTACTTTAAATTGCATATTTTTCCCCAGAATTCACATTACTTTCAATAATAATAAAAATATTTGGTGCAAATTTCACAAGCATATGTAAAGCAATTCAATAACATACTGCAAATGAAATATTTAGTCAATATTTCATAGAGTTTGAATGTAGAACAACATGTATGTTTCTATTATACCTTTATCTTCAACATCCTGTTTTGTTTTTCCACGTATGGTAGTTGACCCCTTCAATTTTTTCATTGTTCTTGCAATTCTCTACTATGCGTCACACTAATAGTAGATTCTTTGAGAATGAATAGAGAGTGTAGATCTTTGTTCTTAAATGGGATGTATATATAGATACCAACTTATCGAGATTTGAAAAGTCACTATCAAACATTAGTATATTAGAGTCAAACCTTACCATCAACAATTAATGCCTAGTAGTAGAGCTAGGTGTATAGGAAAAGTAGTAATATTGTATGTGTTGGATATTGTGTAACCTGTATTGCACAAGAAGGTGATGACTGTTTTTTGTACTTTAAATAACAAAATAAATGATTTCAATATTATATCAGATAATTTCTTCCTTTTTTTTTTTTTCCCACTATCTGCATAGACAAATTAACAACAAAAAATTGAGAAGACACTGAATATGAATTTAAGAAATTTAAGAAAATGGAAATAAAAGAACTAACCTTGTTTATGATATTAACTCCTATGCAAATGAAATTCAATAAGCAACATTTGTTTATTATATCAACTCTTGATCAGCATGCATGTGTCTTTCTAGTACTAACAGAACTGTTTTACAAATATGGTGTAGATGGTGCAGAATCGAGACATATCCAAAGCAAAACCGGAAAATGGTGCAAATCAAATAGTAAGTGAAAATTTGCTAATGAATTTAAAGCACCAGGTATGCTTCCATTGTACCTTTATCTTCATCATTATGTTTTTTCTTTCCACATATGCTTGTTGATACCTTCATCCTTTTCATGCTGCCTGCATTTGTTAACCATTGACATTCAAAAGTTTTTTACTCAAAATGAATATTCATTACACATGTTTCTCTCTTAAATGCCATATATATAGATATATATCACCTCCTACACAACTCAAAAGCCACTATCAAAGATTAAAATAGGTTACTCAATGTTTACTGTCAATGATTATTGCATGCTATTAGGCAGTGAAAATAAAAGATAAACAAAGCAACAAAAAAAGATGGTAATTTAGCAGTAGCACACCTGATCATGGAACAGGTATTCTTGCCTTATAATAATAATAATAATTTCTATTATTATTAGAAACAAAATAAAAAATAAATAAAGCAGTGAATACTACACCTGTATTCACCTATGTTTTCGATCAGTAGTTTTTTTTTTTTTTTTTTTTTTTTTTTTTTTTAATGATATGGAAGAGAGAAGAAATTTTTTAATAATAACAATAAAAAACACTAGTGTGAAAGACACAAACAGCACCTAACGGGCATGTGCACCTTGCATTATATCGACACATTTGTAGATGCAAGCTAATTTGGATATCAAATATCCATCATTGTGGAATGTGGATGCTTTTGGGTTTTATAATTGATTTTGTTTTGAGTTAATGTTATATGTGGTCTTTCGAATATAGTACTTTTAAAATTTAATCAGTCATGGTCCTCTTGGAAGGACTATGGATGGTTAAATTTGATAGTTGAAGGACCATCTCGGACCACGGATGATATCAATTTGAAAGTCGGAGGACCACCGATGGTTAATTTAAAAGTTTAGAACTAAACGTGGCAAACCTATTATACTCGGAGGACCTTAGATGGTATTACTCATTTTGTTTTCTTAAATTTATGTTATATAATGTTACGTTTACAAACTATACAACAAGGTTCCATGGTCTAGTGGTCAGGACATTGGACTCTGAATCCAGTAACCCGAGTTCAAATCTCGGTGGAACCTAAATTTCTTTAAAAAATAATTTATTAAACATTGCGTATCGGCATAAACCTCCCGCTACAACTCTCTCCCCGCCACCAACGATGTCGGGTCTCTCTCCCCGCCACCAACGATGTCGGGTCTGAGCACCGTCACCGCCCATCTCCTCCCGGCAAAATCTGAGCACCGTCACCGCCCATCTCCTCCCGGCAAAATAACCCCGGACGATACTTCCCTTCAATTCCGCCCTCTTCTGTAACCAAAGTACTTCTACTGCCTCTTTGACCTCACTCCTGTTACCAACAACCGCCGCCCTTAGGCCAATTAAGGCGGTGGCGGAAGACAGAGAAGTGGGTACGGCAGAAAGCAGCGAGGGAGGCGATCAAGAGTGCTGTAGCCTCCATTTTGTCTGATAGAGATAGGTTTCTTAATGCTGCTATTGTGCTAGGTGCCGGTACTCTTGCCATCACTAAGTTGCTTACCATTGATCATGATTATTGGCATGTGAGTTATCCTTCGCTTAATTTTGATATCATAGATCATCTGGAATCGTGTATTCTTAATTCTGTTTGTTTTGTCCTTTAAATTTTGCTTTATTGTTGTTTTTGGAGAAATTCAGCTTAAGAAAAAGGTTATTTTCAACAACCCCCTTTGAAAGATCTAATCTTTTTGTTTTCAAAAATTTGCCAGTTATTTCTTATTCAGTTAGTTCTAGCTTAATCCCTGATTGATTTGAAATCTCTTATCTTTGTGATGAGCTGAAATGGGAAGGAAAAGTTAACCCTAGATGAAAGTGAACTGTGGATTGGTTTTTGGTATTGGAAATGGGCTAATCTAAGGATTCGATTCAATCCAATTTGTTGTGTAATTCAGGGATGGATCCTTTATGAAGTCTTGAGGTATGCCCCAGAGCATAACTGGAATGCTTATGAAGAGGCTCTGAAGGCAAATCCTGTGTTTGCTAAAATGGTGATCAGTGGCATTGTCTACTCTCTGGGAGATTGGATTGCACAGGTCGGTCCATCGCCCCAAGAAAAACCCTTTGTTTTGATAATTTTCAATTGTTAATTTTATGGTCTGTGGACAACAGGACAAGCATTTTTTTATTTTTTTTTTTTGGGTCTAATTTTTATTTTATTATGGGTTTGAAGTGTTATGAAGGGAAACCTCTTCTTGATTTTGATCGGACACGCATGTTCAGATCTGGCCTTGTTGGATTCACACTTCATGGATCTCTTTCCCACTATTATTACCACATTTGTAAGGTGATCTTTGTTGCTTAGTTATGCTTTAGTGTTTAGCGTTGTTTCTTATCTTTGAAATTTTATGCTTGGCTGAAATTAGTTGACTTCCATTTGCAGGCTCTTTTCCCATTCAACGATTGGTGGGTTGCTTTTGACCAAACCGTCTGGTCTGCAGTTTGGAACAGCATCTACTATGTGGTTCTGGGTTTCTTGCGTTTTGAATCCCCTAACAATATTTTCAGCGAGCTCCAAGCCACGTTTTGGCCAATGTTGACAGTAAGAAAATATTTGACTATAACATCAATGGAAAAGTATTCTTTATTAATATCTACTTTTATGTTATAAACTCAAGAACTCCACTACCATTAGAATGGAGCATTATAGATCAGAATGTGATTATTTGTGTCACTTTCTATGGCGATCTTCAAAATCTGTTTGTGAAGGTAGGAAAAGTTATTGAAAAGCAACTAAAACAGGAAGTTGGGTGATGCCTCGTATTTTGAAATTCCCGATTCTTTCTTGGATTCATATAGGGAGACAACTTATTTTGGTTTTTATTTCTCTCAGGCAGGATGGAAGCTTTGGCCGTTTGCTCATCTGATCACTTACGGTGTGGTCCCAGTAGAGCAAAGGCTCCTTTGGGTAGACTGTGTGGGTCACTATACTTTCAACGTAAGGGTATAAATAGTGGATGGATATTGATGTTCTTGAGATTATAATTTTCCCGCAAAACATTTAGAAACTCATTCCATCCATTTTTGTCATCACTCATCATCTGATGTTCTTAAACGATGGCCTGAGAATATCTGATTGATGCTTTAAAATTTACTGTAGTTATTCCAATGAGAAATCCGAGGCTCGGATATCTGAAGCCTCAACAGAAGCCAAGCCTACACTACCCTCGGGGAAAAGAAATAAGGTATGCCTTCAGTGAACCTCGACTCAAACAACTCCTTCCGCCTTACACTAAATATTACGATGTGATCAAAGTGTGTAATGTCAATATTGCCACTGCACACGCCAATTGATTTCTTTGGTTGGCTTCCTCACAGTTCAGTAATTAACCCTTTCCAATATGATATCATGGCAGAAATGATGAGGGCATGAGTGGAAGAACTTCTCGATCCTTCAATTAAGTGGGGGTATGATGGTCAAAGGAAGTGCAGTGAACTTGATAATATATGCATTTGATTGGTGTACTAGCCAAAGGGATACCCTTATTCTATAGGCCACATTACTATTCTTCTTCTTGGTATCATAGTGTTGTGCAATGTGTAATTATGCAATTAAGAGATTTCATTTTTCTTTAAAATTTTCTGCCACTCAAATCTATCCCTTGTCATCATGGTTCTTGATTAATGATTATTGATCATGTGCCAACAAATTTACTATTACTAATATAACATTTATTTTTTCCATACTACATTAGTATCAGAAACAATTTTTATAATGTCATTGTTAAGAGCATCAATATCAGTAGTTATTTAGGAGATATTTTTGACAAATTGGAGAGAAAAATAGAAAGAGAGGGTTTAGGTTCATCTATTAAGAAGAGATTTTGGAACAATAACTTGGTCAGGGAAAAGAAAATAGGTGGAAACAAGTTTCGCGCGAGCCTAACAAAGTGTTATTTTAAATTATTTTATTTTTTTAAAAAAAAATTAATTTCCTTTATTTTTTTTTCTTTCCCTTCCCATATGTATAATGCAAAATTTTTATTTTAAAAGAAAAATGTTACTTCATTAACTAAAATCATTACAATTAACCTTATTTGACTAAAATTTTAAAAAATAAAATTATTTATTTTAAAGAATTACTCATGAATGGATAAGTAATTAATAAAGAATATACTACATAATAATAATGAAATACAAAAATGTTTAATTATAAAATAAAATAAAGATTTGTTTGATGAGTTTGATGGATTGTATTGTAGGCATCACGTAATTAGTTAAAGTCCGAAAGCAAGTGTGCAAGAAAGAGGAAGCTAAAATCTTCATCCTCGAGATCTTCCATCTGGGTTTGGGATTAAAGAAATGGCGAAGCTAGAGTTGTACGAGGAACGTACCATCAAAGGAAACGAAGAAGAAGACGCCATTATTTTGATTTTGAGCACAATGACGCCATGCCCATTCTGATCTGGCAATTTCTAAACTTATTGTTTTCCGAAAATAAAAATTAAAAAATTCTAAACTTCTTTTATAAGCATGAGTGCATGAGATTCCTTGGACGAAGAAGACATGTTTGTCTTTCACTTACTTGAAGAAAAAAAAAAAAAAAGTCACCGTCCATTCCTAAAGAGGCAATTTTGGGAATGAGAGTCTAATTATTTTAAACCCAAAGAAGAAATCCCTTTCCTCTCCTTTCTGTCTCGTCTCATCCTTCTCCTTTCGGTTTCTAGAAATATCCTATAATAATAAATCTGGAGCATTACCAACCGTGAATCTCTTCTCTTCTCTTCTCTTCCAAACTTAAAGACCAGCTATTTTAATTTAATTACCAAAAAGGTTTTGTTAACCAGCTAGCAAGGTTTAAGTTTGCTAAGAATCCTTTTAATTTCGTAATTCCTAAACAACCGCGTTGTATTGTATGTCAGGATCGACTACAATGTCTAAAGCAGTGCGGCGGAGTGTATCACCTTGGCTGCCGGAAGATATGGTGGCCGAGATTCTGAGCAGGTTGCCGGTGGAATCATTACTGAGATTCAAGTGCGTGTGCAAGGAGTGGCGCCAACTCATACATCAAGATCACTTCGTCGAAAAGCATCTCCGCCAGGGTGTTTGCTCTGAGAATTGAAAATGTTTTCTATGTCGTCACGATAGGAACATTTTGTGGGTGGATGCAGAGGACGAGATCGTTACAACTCTTGAAATCCCAGATAATCTCTTCTCAAATTGGCAGGATGTGATGCCCGGAGAATGGGATTCAAAGTTGTCTCTTTTCTGCCGTGATGGAGATCAAATCACAATCCAGCTTCTCATAAATAACAAGAAACCCAGACTTTCGATCTTGGAACTTTGACCCAGTGTTATCCAATTTCAATAATCACAGCCAACGGATATGACGGGAGAATAAAGGTAGGGCAGGAGGAAAAATGCTGGTGGGGACATAATAAAAGCAAATATGTTCCATCAATTTTGCACTTAAAAGGAATGCAAGATATACCATGGTATGATTTTATTTAGGTGTGACTAAGATTCTACCAAACATGATGGGGCACATCATCAAGGTTCGAACCTATAGTTTATTAATATTATTTAGTTATGTTTTTTTTTTTAATTTCTTTTTTAATGTTTAAAGTTTGGTTTTAACAATGTTGCTATTCCCTGTTTATCTTTCTTTCTAGTGAGTTTTATCTCATTTGCTTAATTAATATTTTCACACTTTCGTTTGATTTGTTATAATATTTTACAAATATTTGGATTGATATATAATTATATAAATTATAATAACGAATATGATATAGTACAATTAATAAAATAGGTTGGATAGATTAAAATTTTAGGTCGACACATCTTAAGTACATAAATCACGCACCTTAACGGGCTGTTTGGTTGGACATAATTAAGTCGTAGTTGAATTGTAATTCAGCACAACCCACAATTACGCCGTTTGATTGGAGGATATTACAATTCCACCGAATTGCAATTCCCTTCAAATGCTGAATTGTAATTCATACCCCCTCCCCAATGAATTACAATTCGGCGAATTGAAGGGAGAAGAAAAAATAGGCTAATGACCATTTTACCCTCACTCTTCTTTTGTCTTATTAGTTGTCTTTTATTATTATTATTATTATTATTATTATTATTTCCAAAAATTATTATTATTATTATTATTATTATTATTATTATTATTATTATTATTATTATTATTATTATTATTACATAAGGGCATTTCAGTCATTGTGTGCTTAATATGCGTGTGTTGTGTATAACGTGCGTCAATTTAATGCATAATGTGCGTCCACCCGCACAACTGCACGAGAAGCACTTCTCGCACCTGATCCCTTGTATATATATATATATATATATATATATATATATATATATATATATATATATATATATATAGAGAGAGAGAGAGAGAGAGAGAGAGAGAGAGAGTTGCATTCACATGCAAACTACCTTAAAATACAAACGTGAGGACAAAAAATAACCATTAGATTTGCTAAGATGAACGGATTAGATGCATTCCCTCAATGGGCACACGGATTGCTAACTTCTAATATAACACACGCATACATAATTAAAAACTACCATAAATAATCAACAAAATCCTGTACATCCAACTTAAAAAACCGTTTGTATTTTAAGCACTGTTTGTATCTGAATAGAATCATATATATATATATATATATATATATATATATATATATATATATATATATATATATATATATATATATATAAATGAGATCATGGGATCTCATCTCATCCATTAATACATTCACAAAGGATGATTGAGATTGAATAAGAAATATAAAGTATATTTAGATAATAAAAATAAAAGTAAATACCAATTTTGGTCCCACGAGTATTAGTAAACTGAGAGTTATCCGCTTCAGTCCTTTATAACATTAAGAAACCATCTTCACCCAACTAACAATCACGAATTTTACATTTGACATCAATCTCAAGATAATGGAAACAAGTGCAGTTGGAATAGAAAGGGTGTTAGTCCATGCCTGTGGAAATTTTGTCGAGCATACAACATAACTAGCAAAGTCAGGAATATCACCCAACCCCTCCCTTAACCTTTCTGTATCAACTATAATAAGTATGCCCATACTCTTTGCCTCCTGCACTACAATCAAAGTAGTCTCATGTAGCCTTCCATCTAAGTAGACAATATTTACTCCAAGCGCTGAAGACAATTTTGATTTGGGTATGTAGACCCTCAGATATCATGGGTGGATATCCTGGAGTGAAAATGCACGTGCGAGTTTTTTTTTTTTTTTGTTTTTTTTTTTTGTTTTTTGTCAACAATGACATATGTGAATGGTGAGTTTTCTCCTTTGCACACCATAAAAGATGTATCAACACCATCCCTTTCAAGCTCATCAAGTATTCTTTCGCCATGCGAGTCATCAGCAACCTTAGATATGATCCTTGGATTAAGACCAAGACGAATTTTATCATCCGAGTTTTATCAAAGCATTGCCAGTGTTACCACCTCCTTGAACCTCAAAGCTGGTGCTTCGAATTTTATCATCCGGGTTGGGGAATGAAGCTACAGCAGCTAGGAAGTCAACACCGGCCATTCCAACACCTTAGACAATGCGATTTTTGGGGAGAATAACATTTTCAGCTTGAAACTTCAATGAATTTCAGGTAGAATAACAGTGTTTTTTAGGTTGTGCACCAAGTAGTTGTGGTCAGAGAGAGAGAGAGATATGGGAAGGATATTTGTGGTCAATATGGAAGGGAGGACTTACAGGTGCAAATTCCACATCACGCCATCTACAACTACTACTGCTATTTACCATAGGAGGGTTCGCCGACCTGCTGCCCTCTCTGTTTCGCCGGAACCAAAAACCACTGGTGAAGGCCCCAACCTCGCCGGATCTGTTGCTGCACCGCCAGATCTGCCTTACTGGTCCGTCGCCGGAAGGAGTTATTGCCTCGTATGCTCGCTGTCGTACCCACAACACGCCGGATAAGAACCTCGCTGCTACTCACTACCGACGGTTACTACTTAGCCGCCAAGTCTCGCCATCTCGCCTCACAGGAGTCACAACAGCGCTGGTCTAAACAATATTAGAAGAATAATACATAAAAAGATAGAAAAGCCCTTCTAATTCACGGTCAACAAACGGTTTCATTGACGGAGGATCAAAACTGTCCAACGACCAATAACAGTGTCTACTAAGTGACAATTTTTATTATGAAGGATGAAAAGTGTCAATGCCTCAATAAGTCTAGGATCAAAAATGACATTAACTCCGGAATACAATACAAGAATATTTAATTATGGTTATATTATTATTGTGCCTCACGACCATTATATATACTAACAGTACTTGAAAAGAAACTAATAATAATAATAATAATAATAATAATAATATAAGTGGTAATAATAATATCTAAAAGTAATTAAGTGTTAATAATAATAGTAAGAATATTAACGTAAGAGTTGTAACATAGAATAAATTGTAATAATTAATAACTATAGTGTAGGATTAAAAATAAACGACCTTTGGTGAAATTAACTCTTAAATAATTATATATCGATTTAAATATTCTTAATATATTACAACAATTCCATTCTGTGCATCGCACGGATGAAAATACTAGTTGATATAATAGTTGCAACTCACAATTAAATTTCGACCATCAATAAAGCTTGAATTATTAAGGAGTTACCGGCTTACCGCGGTAATTATTGTCCCCAAAAAAATTATTGTACTCCAAAGTCCAAACCCAACGGAAAAAGTAAATGCAAAGCATGTGAGGGTGGACCCCATTTCCATAGCCGACGCCTTCAACCCATAGGCCCAGTCTTTTTTTATTATTATTATTATAAGGAAGGGGATACCTTACCTATACACACTATTGCCTCAACAGAGGTTTGAACCTTACACCTCCCACTTAGAGGAGCAACTTAATACCAGTGAACTACAAGCCACTTGGTATAGGCCTAGTCTTTGAATCCCAAAAATCTTTTCAAAGCGGGGCTTTCTTTTTATTATTTTTTCTTTTATTTATAATTTTGTTTCTTTGTGCGCTCCAGCTGCCCCTGAGCGGACTTGAAATCAAATTTCAAATTTAATGCATAATTTTCCCCCCATCACGCGCTGACGCGCTCTCTCTCTACGTGCCGGTTGCTTTTCATTCGACTCTTCTACCCATTCGGCTCGACTTCACTTCGCTTTCCGAATGTGTGGTTTCCAAAATATTGTACATGTACTACATTTTTACTTTAAAACAGAATTACATTTAGTCATTTCACATCAAATAATTTTTGCAAAAAATAACACTTTATCTATTGGAGGACTATTTGAGGTAATTTAAAACTCAAATGATCATAACTGGTAAATCATTGACACTTGTAGAGTACCGTTGAATGTATTAACCCTTTTCGATTGTTATACAAAAGTGGTGCGTGTCAATTTGCCTAAACAACATGAGACAATTTTTTTATTTTTATTTTTTTCATTCAATAAAATTACATGACTTTAAAATAATAGTTTTAAAATCACAGCCAACATTTTTCTTATTTGGAGTAGTTATTTGCCACCGTCCATCAAATCCCATACTAGGTACCATAAATGTGTCGTTGTTTTCTAAACAACCAATTTGGCTCTTGTTGAGTTGTGAGAGTAATGCTTGATGCTTATAAAAGAGTATGAAGAGGGTCGACTTCGGAATGGAGGTTTCTTTTTTTTTTTTTTTTTTTGGGCTCCGGGCTAGGATGAAGTGGATGAAAAAAAAGATTTTTTTTTTTTGAATATTATTGACTCTGTTATAATGCAATATCTGTTTATAATTACTTTTTTTTTTTTACTTATTAAAGCATAAAGAGTCAGTATCACCTTCACTGTGACTCAAACCCACTATCTCGCATCGACTATAATGGTTTTTCTCATTTTCGTCCTAAACGAATTTGGTGATTTAATGTAATCACAGATTTTTGTGTTTTTGCTCAATTTAGTCATTTCGTTTGTTATTCTGTCCATTTGGTGTTAAATAAAGTGACAATTTTTAACTATTTATACTATTTTATAATATTATAATAGAATTTTAACGCAGAATTATTGTGCGAATGGGAAAGTATAAATCAATATATTTTATAGGAAGAGAGATTTATTAGGAATTGGGCGGGAAGTTAAAATTTCAGGATTTTGTTTTTATATATAGTATAGATTGTATTACACTATTTTATAATATTAGAATAGAATTTTAACGCAGAATTATTGTGCGAATGGGAAAATAGAAATCAATATATTTTATTAGGAAGACAGATTTTTTAGGAATTGGGCGGAAAGTTAAAATTTCAGAATTTTGTTTTTATATATAGTATAGATTGTATTACACTATTTTATAATATTAGAATAGAATTTTAATGCAGAATTATTGTACGAATGGGAAAGTGAAAATCAATATATTTTATTAGGAAGAGAGATTTCTTAGGAATTGGGCGGGAAGTTAAAATTTCAGGATTTTGTTTTTATATATAGTATAGATTGTATTACACTATTTTATAATATTAGAATAGAATTTTAACCCAGAATTATTGTACGAATGAATGAGAAAGTACAAATCAATATATTTTATTAGGAAGAATATATTTTATTAGGAAGAGAGATTTTTTAGGAATTGGGCGGGAAGTTAAAATTTCAGGATTTTGTTTTTATATATAGTATAGATGGGAAAATAGAAATCAATATATTTTATTAGGAAGAGAGATTTTTTAGGAATTGGGCGGGAAGTTAAAATTTTAGGATTTTGTTTTTATATATAGTATAGATTTTATTTTATACTTGAACAATAATATTTTTATTGTACTTTGAACAATAATATTATCAATTATATTAGGGAAAATGGCACTTCTTCCCCCTAAGTTATATACTTATAGCACTTTCTCCCCCTGAATTATTCAAGTGGCTGTTTTTCCCCCTGAAATGTTAAATGGACATATTTACCCTTAAAATAAATATTTAAAATAAATATTTCATTTATTTTTCTTCTCCAACAAATTATGACAACAATTTGGTTCAAACCAAACACACACTATAGCAACCAAACCGAAATATTCCAATTACAATTTAGAATCAAAATTTGATATTTAGAGTTTATTAAAATCGCAAACCAGAACAGACGATTCATGTTCTGAACTGAAAAAATAAAATACATTTATTTTTAAATTTATACTATTTTAAAATAAAGACGGTTCAAAATCGCGAACCGGATCCAGAACCGCCAATTCACGGTTCAAGATCCAATTTTTTTATTCATAATTTTAATAAATTGAAATCCAAAAATATTAGGTTCTAGATCTGAATTATAACCGGAAACTTTTAATTCAATTGCTATAGTGTCCGGTTCAGTTTGATCTGAACCGTGGTCATCCCTACGTTACGCGATAATTTGTTGGAGAAGTAAAATAAATAAAATGTTTACTTTAAGGGTAGAAATGTCAATTTAATATATCAGGGGGGAAAAATCACCACTTTTAGAATAATTGAGGGGGCTAATGTGCTTACCTAAATAATTGAGGGGGAAAAATGGCTATAAGTATATAACTCAGGGGGAAAAAATGCCATTTTCCCATTATATTATATTATAGAATATAATAATACCATATATAATATTACCAATTAATAGATTTTATTTAATTTCCATTTGACATTTACTTACCAAATAAGTTTTGAATCTCTATATTCATAATTACATAACTATATATTCACAATTCATAATTATGCTCACAACACTATGTTCATAATTATAGAACTATATATTCATAATTATGAATAATTTTGGAATAGTGTCTACCTTGCAAGGTGGACACAATTCCACAGCATAATTTATCGGGTCAATAGTACCCAAAAAAAAAATCTTTGAACTTCTCAATAGTTACCCACATTGATGGGCAAGCAATTATGTTTGTAAAATGAGCATTGCTCCTCTTATATATAGGAGCTCAAGAGCTCCTTTTCTAAACATTTTCAATGTGGGATCAAATGATCCAACATCATTTACAAAGGGGAGTTCGTGGCACCCTTTTGTCTTCTTCTTATTTATTTTAGTTTTAATTTTATTTTGTATATCGTTTTGTTTGGATTACTATTATTATTATTATATTATATTATATTATATTATATTATTATTATTATTATTATTTATTTGATTTTGATAAATTCGTCAAAATTTTAACCAATTCGTCATTTTAACATTTTAACTTTAATCAAAACCCCCCAAAAAATTATATAGTAACTCAGTAATTTGTTCCAAATGGCTAAAAACTAATACAACACATACATTTTGTGTTAATCTTTCACAACCCCCATTAATAATAAATAAATAAATAAAAACTAAAATAATAAGAAGACAAAGTTGAAGCTTCTTAAATAAGAACATTTTGACATCTCAATACTTGCCCACATTGATGGGCAAGAAATTATGTTTGTAAGGGGATCATTGCTCCTCTTATATAGAGGAGCTCTCTATTTTCAAACATTTTCAATGTAGGATAAAAATGATCTCAAAATCATTTACAAAGGGAGCCCGTGACTCCCATTTGTTTTTTTTTTTTTTTTTTTTTTTTTTTGTTTTTAATTTTAATTTTATTTTGTATATAATTTTGTTTGGATTATTATTATTATTATTATTATTATTATTATTATTATTATTATTATTATTATTATTATTATTATTATTATTATTATTGTTTTTGTTGTTGTTGTTGTTGTTATTGTAATTTGATTATTTGGCAAATTCGGCAAAATTTTAAGAGATTCGTTTGTTTAACATTTTATATTTGATCAAAATACCAAAAATATTATTTAATAACTTAACAATTTGCTCGAAACTGCTAAAAACTAAAACAACTCATATACATTTTTTGTTAATCTTTTCCAAACCCCCTAATAAATTTAAAAAAAAAAATTAAAAAAATAATTAAGAATCCATTACGATAAGTTTTTTTTTTTTTTTTTTTTTTTTTTTTTTTTTTTTTTTTTTTTTTTTAAATAAGAGTCATTTGACACGTTGGGTTTTAATAGGTTGTGGAACCGTGTCCACCTTGCAAGGTGGACACAGTTCTATGTTCATAAATACTGCACTATAAGTTCATTATTATAAAGCTATATATTCATAATCTTTGAACTTCATATTCATAATTATTGAATTCTATATATTCATAATTACAGAACTCTATGTTCATAGTTATTGAATTATATGTTCATAATTATAAACATATATATTCATAATTTTTAAACTTCATATTCACAATTATTGAATCTCTATATTCATAATTAGATAACTATGTGTTCATAATTATTTTCACAACACTATGTTCATAATTATAGAACTATATGTTCATAATTTTTGAACTATATATTGATTATTATATTCATAATTGTGAACTATTTTTGAACCATGTCTACCTTGCAAGGTGGACACAGTTTCACAGCATAATTTGTCGGGTCAATAGTAGTACTATAAAAAGCCTTTGGACTTCTCAATATTTGCCCACATTGATGGGCAAGCAATTGTATGGTTGTAAGAGGAGCATTGCTCCTCTTATATAGAGGAGATCAAGAACTCTTCTTTCCAAACATTTTCAATGTGAGATGAAAATGATCCGACATCATTTACTAAGGGGAGCCACCTTTGTCTTCTTCTTATTTTTTTTTTTTAATTTTAATTTTATTTTGTATATAGTTTTGTTTGGATTATTATTATTATTATTATTATTATTATTATTATTGTTGTTGTTGTTGTTGTTGTTGTTGTTGATGTTGTTGTTGTTATTGTTATAGTTATTATTTTAATTTTATTTTATACTTGAACAATAATATTTTTATTTTACTTGAACAATAATATTATCAATTATATTATATTATAGAATATAATACCATATATAATATTACCAATTAATAGATTTTATTTAATTTCCATTTGACAATTACTTACCAGGATTTTACTTTTATATATATATATATATATATATATATATATATATATATATATATATATATATATATATATATATATAGATTATTAATTATTATTCTTTCCATTATTATTAATTATTATTAGAGTTCCGGTATATTGACTTCCAAATCTTACTACTTAAATTTTACTCTTTATGTAGCGAACATTGATAAGTTATTGGCTAAAGTGTCATTCTGCACCATAAACCGTAAGCCATTCTTCACTTTCATAAGTGCTGATTTGATCCACAAATCAAAAATATATTGTCGCTTAGCTTTTTTTACAGGTTAACTATAGGTTGCAGGTGATAATTTGTTGACATGGATTTTTTTTTTCATTAACACAGTCAACGCAGTCTTCTTTCCCCATCTTCTTCACCAACTCTCCAACCACCCACAACCACATTGTCCCAGAAAAATAAGGTGGTCGGTCACTACCTGCTCCTTCGCTCAAAGAATCGTAGTCAACGCCCAATGGGAAGCCAGGGTCCAGGGACACTATACTTCAACCACAAGCAATTCATTAACTTTGGCGGAGAATTTGAACCCATTCTAATAACAGATTATGTGCCCGACTCCACACACGAGTTAGCCTGCAAAAGGGAAAGCAGTAACGACTGGCGGTCTTCAAAAATAAGTTATTTGGTGATAAGCAAAAAGAACTTACCTTTTACACGAATGAACTCAAGTTTATGGATATGGAACAGAGAGCTTCTTATCACCGTCAACTTTCACGACTATTGCAGCAACTGAATCATTGGCTGAAGGAGGAGAATCTGGTGATTTTTGGATGTAGAGATCGAGTTGCAGATTCGTGGGTTAATGGGTGTGTATCAACAAAGAGTAAGATATCATTCAAGACAAAAAAAAAAAAAAAAAAAAAAAAAAAAAAAAAAACCTCTCTCTTGTCTGGCAAGAAAGAAAGTGTGGCTGAAATTTCTGGTCACTTCATCTTTTCCGATCAAGTTTCCGGTGACCACCCAAAGAATGCTTTCCTGTAAAGAATCCTGGGCATGAATGCTCTTCACTTGCACCTCGGAATCCTTGTAGTCTGAAGACATGATCATATTGTTTATTCCCTGCAACAATGGTGGACATGTAGTATAGTAGTTCAGAAGATTTTGCTCAAAATCAAAACCAGTAAATACCATTTTTTTGAAAGGCAGTAAATACCATTTAATTCCTTGGGATACTGAGATATCACTTTCATTGTTGTCACTAAATGTACAACGCCGTCGGTTCCTTCCCAGCCAGCGAGGCTTGAATTGAATCCTTGTAGAATTTGTGAGTGTCCTCGCAGCACCTTAGCCAGTAGCCCACAATGCCGGACGTCCCCCTAGAGACTCCTCTCACCGGAAAAGCTGTGGGTGAGTCAGACAACTCAGTGGACACACCGGAAGGGACTATGTGACCGTTGGAATTCATCTAATCAGACAAGCCACATCAGATATTACCGGTGGAGGGGATAGTCCTAGCGGGATGAGAGAGGCGAAGGCCACGGTGGTGGTGTAGTTTTTTATTTTTTTATTTTTAAATGCTTACATGGGCTCCATCTCTCATTTTAAATTAAAATTAATAAAGCCACATCAGATATTACCGACTCCATGTCATTATGTTTACTCGGCAACCTGTAAAAAAGGCTAGGTGACAAATATTTTTTGGTTTATATATTGAATCAGCACTTATGAAAGATCATGGTGCGGCATGAAGAATGGCTTATGGTTCATGGTGCGGAATGACACTTTACTCTAAGTTATTTTTTCATGTGAGTCTAATACAAATGTTAATATTATAATTTTATGTGTGAGAATAAAAGTTAGGAGTAGAAAATGTTGTGTTTACGTCAAACGAAGTTTAAGCGGTAGGGCCGTAGGGTGCGAGAAGTCCTAAGTTGGTTGAAGGAGTTGGGAATGGATCATTTTGAGATCAAGATGGATGCACAGTTAGTCTATCACGCCATTTTGAATGGCCGGCCATTCCTTTAATTCGTTTGGGGCAATTATTGAGGATGTTAAACAAATTGTATCTCAGTTTATGTGTGTTAACTTCCAGTTTGTTAAGCGGATCGAGAGCAACGAACGTTCCCACGTAGTTTCCAATACGTACCAAAAACTCCGTAGATGCGTACAACGATGGCAATCCGTGCACTTGAACCCAAAATGATATAGACTCCAGTTTCACCTCTTCTGGTATGGCCTCCAACGGGACCTATACACAGATAAACATATGATTTTCGAATGTCCATGGTCCGTCTTCGATGACCCTTTGAAGGTCCTTTGAATGGGGAACTGGAATAGGGATGGTAATGTGCCCCGTCCCCGAATAATATATTTATTTATTTATTTATAATATTATATATTATATTATTGAATATTGAATGTGAATATTTGAATGTTGATTGTTGAATGTACTGTCTATTGTGTATATATACATTTTTTTTTATATTCATTCACTGCTTTGTATATATACATTATTCACTGTTTTTTATGCATATTTTTATTCACTGCTTTGTATCTTCATTCACAAATTGACTTCAATCACTGCTTTGTATCTTCATTGAATGGACTTCATTGCATTTTCTATTTCGAATTGAAATTGGAACTTTGTTAGTTCGTATATTATTAAGAATAGTTAAATGTTAATTGTTGAATAACTATAATTTTTAAAATAAACCGGACTTATGAATTTTATTTTTTTTTTTTTTTTAAAATTGTTTTAGTTTAACACTTTGACTATGGGTTGACCAGGGATAGGGATTCTCCGTCCCCGCCAAATTCCCCACAGGGACGGAGAATTTTTTCAATTCTCCGCCGGGGACGGGGAGTATACTCCCCACCCCCCCGCCCCGCCCCGTTGCCATTCCTAAACTAGAACATGAAGAGCTCATCCGTTAAAGGCACTACATGCATTTCCATCACCGGCCTCCACACAGAGGCAATGACTTGTCTCATGTATTCAAATTTGATCGGACGGTCCGTAAGGAAACGTCCAACCAGATTGTATTCGATTGCAGCATCAGGACCCTTCTGGATATCAGGGCCTCCAGCTCGTTGGTTTCCTCCTCTGCGAGTGACAAATCCGCGCATCGCTCCTCAATTTGCCGGAGATCCATTGTGAAACAATTTGACCGAATAGAACACAATAACATGAAACACCACACAATCATTGAAATCTCCATCATCAACGCTTGAAATAAAAAAAACCCTAGACTGCTAAGGAGAGACTCCCTTGGCCACTACCAAGAGAGGTTGCCACGATCATGGATCACGATCGGAGATCACCGTCGGAGATCACGATCTGATTTTGCGAAAAGTGCGGAGATAATTATATTCTAGGCAAAATTAGATGTTTATAACGCCTTTATTCAAAAAAGAAAAAAAAAACATTCATTATAAAAAAATATAAAAAAAGATATCATTTATTAGTTATATTATCTTTGTTTTCTACAATTTAAAGATTCCTTACATTTAAATACATTAATTAATTATATCCACTACATTGTTCATTGTATTTTTTTACACTATCTTGTAATTAAATATCAAAGTTATAATACAAAATATATTATATATTTATTTATCAAGTATTTTATACAAATATAATAAATACTAATATTTTGTTTAATATTGTTTTCACACTTTGGAGGAAAATTTTTTTTGATCATCATTTTGCTTTAATATATATATATATATATATATATATATATATATATATATATATATATATATATATATATATATAGAGAGAGAGAGAGAGAGAGAGAGAGAGAGAGAGAGAGAGAGAGAGAGAGAGATTATTGCTTTCACACTTGCGAAGGAAAAATTTTGCTTTAATATATATAGAGATATAGAGATTTGAGAAGTTAATTTTATTTTTGGTCATAGATTTATATGTGATGTTACACTTCTAGTTTTTTTTTTTTTTTTTTTTTTTTTTTTTTTTTTTTTTTTTTTTTTTTTTTTTAGAACATCTCTTGTTATTCATAGTATTATTATAAAATGACAATTTTTGTCTTTGGTCAATAAACTTGTTTAAATAGCGTCAAATATGATAACATTTTAGTATATTTAATTATAAGTGTTAATTTTGATTTTTTTTCTGTTATATATTTATGTGTTGTTCCTCTGCTGCGGAGGCTCATATTGTAGAGACACTGTTGTGGATGCGTGGATCGTAATTGAAGAAGACATGTGATTCTAATCGTCAATTAGAAATTTTTTCAAAAAAATAAAAATAAAAGTGTATTAGGTTTTTTTCTTTCTCAACCTACAAAAGTACAAAGAATCAATAACGCCTCCACTGAAACTCAAACTCACAACCTCCCATATGGGAGTCCAACCCGAATGCCAGCTAAGCACAATGTGCTTAGAAGAAATATAGCAGGTTAATCAACTTTGTATACAAAAATATCAAAATACCATAATATTTAGTATCATTTAAATAAATTTATTAACAAAAAACAAAAAATGATCATGTCTCACTAATACTATAATACTAAAATCAACATAAAATATATATATATAAAAAGATTAAATTTTAATAAAATAATAACTATAAATTTAGTTCAAAAATAAAATTAACTCTTTCTAATAAAAGGAAATAGGCCTCTTCAAAAAAAAAAAAAAAAAGGAAATAAGAAGGGCCCACAGATAGTACTTTAGTTTTTTTTTTTTTTTTTGAGAAAGGGCCCACAGATATTACAATCGCACCCACACTCCAGTTCTCCCTCTTGTCCCTCTCCTCCTCATTCCTCAAACTATATATGCGTTGGTACTTGCTCTGTTCTTAACTAGTTAACTCAAACCAATTTTTTTTTAAAACATTTTTTCCTGATAAAGTTTTAGTTTTTTTTTTTAAATCATAAATTATAAAATAAAAAAAGATTTTTCTTGGATTGTATTATTAAAAATTTAATTAAATTAAATTATTATGTAATTGTACCCCAAATTCCATGCAGAATTAAATAGCTGGATTTCACAATCTGTGTCTGATTTTCTCTCCTCCTCTAATAATTTATAGGCCCTGCTCTAAAAATCCTAATTTATACTCAATTTTACAATTTTTCCAATCAGTTTGTATTTTTGTTTGAAATTTTTTTTGTTTTCGAACATGAGTGGTGGTGCTAGGGTTTCGATTCCGGCCAACCTCCGGAAGACGATCCAAGACATTAAAGAGATCGCCGGCGACCACTCCGACGAGGACATCCTCGCTGTTCTCAAAGAATGTAAGATGGACCCCAATGAAACCGCCCAGAAGCTCCTCTATCTTGGTATACATAAGAATGCCTATTTCTCTCTCTCTCTCTCTCTTTTGGGGTTATGTTTGTGTATTATTGAGGGAAATCGGTTAATGCTCGTTGTTTTTGAATGTTAACGTAATGCGGTGATATATGGGCGGTTTAGGTGGATTTCGTTTCGGTTGTGGTGGGTTAATTTGGAGAAAAGAGAAAGAATGTGTTCTTGGTTTCCTTTTAATTCCAGAAATATGTTTTTGAGCCCTATGGATTCATGAGTTTCATTCAGTAGCGATTTTATCCACTTGAAATGCATATGCAATAGAGTAACCTATTTTGATGGCTTGTTCTTTTCCCTCTCTTGGTTGAGCTTATAATGAGCTTGGTTGGGGCCTAATCCAGCTTTTCAGTACGTGCCATTCTAATGGCACATCAGGCTCATTTTGGCTGGTCCAGGTCTTCCATTTTTTTTTCTTCGTTATTGTATGATTTCTTGTATAAGTTAGGATTATTTGGTGAAAGATATACTGTACAGAGACGCGGAAAGGGTAAAACTTGGAAAATTCTTGTAATTTCTTGGTAAAGGATGTTGTAGAGTTGACTGTTGAATGGTTAAATTTGTTGCTTAGTCACTTTGCTTAATTTTGCAGATACCTTTCACGAGGTTAAAAGGAAACGTGATAGAAGGAAACTGGTGAGCATTTCAATTCAGTATATACATTTTGCCTGATGGTCTCCATTGTTTGTGGGTAGTTGCAACTTGCGCATGTTAGATAGTCAAAACCATGTTTTAATAAACTTCATTAGCTTAATTTGTTTCTTATTGATATTTCTTTATTTAATTGAATTGTTTTCTTGAATATTCTGTTAGCTCAATTGTTCATCCAATAATTATCTATTTCATAGAATACCAACAATCGAAGTGCTGAAGAATACAAGTGGACACCAGGCATGCAGCGGCGAGGAGGTAGGGGTGGAAGAGGAAACTATTCTTCAGCTTATGTGTCTGATGGTATGTTAATTTTAATTTATTACATAAAGACTGTCTCTAAAATACACTCATATGATTTATGTGGTTGAACTGGAATTCTTGATAATATTTTTATTATAGCAAATGGGCTAATGATTTCCTCATGAGTCATGAACTTCAACGTCGCTAAGTATATTGTTATCACTTGGAGTTGTTTACACTTTTGCGTGCAAACATATTTGCTTAGGAATTTAAGTCCACCTATGCACTTTCACTGACATTCCTGGGTATATGCTGCTACCCTTTCTTTCATGTGAAGGGAAGTTGGTAGGAAAGTATTTTGGCAGGATAACAATGGTTATCTATTACCATTTGAGAATGAGATGCATTTGCCTCATTGGAATCAGAATGTAATTGCTACTTCCGTATATGCTTTCTACATATTATCAATAGTTGAAAATCTACTATACCTGAAAAAGGAGTTTTATCTTTTTCTTTCTTTGTGTGTGTATGCGTGTGCTTCAGTTTAGTTGCAATTTGTACAAGAGTTGATTCTGGGATGTTTCCCCTAACTAATGATTTGTGGTTTTCCTGTTACCCTGTTATTCAACAGATGCTGGACGCAGGAAACAAATGAATTATAGACAGGAAAACGGAGTAAGATATTCTACAGAGAGAAATGCCAGGGGTTCCTTGCCTGTTAATACCCGATCAGAAAAGAATGCAGCCCATCTTGTCAAAAGGTGAACTTTATTTCTGCTAGCAAGCTACACATTGTTATTAATGGTTCATAATTAATAAGTTACTGGTTACATAAAATCTTTTACAGCGCTTCAGCTTCTGCCACTGGGCCAGCAACATCTAATGGAAACTCAAATCATGGATCATTAACCCAAGTAGCTGCAAAAAGGGCTAGTGATGCCAGCATAACCTCTGTAGTTGATGTAAATAAGTTTTCAAAAATGCCTGTGACCCTAAAACAACTCCGATATTTAAACCCTGGCCCTACTCCTACTTCTACCCCCACATTTTCTCCAGGTAGAGTCAAAGATGAAAATTCCGAATCAATACCTAGTGATCTGATTATTAGCCTGGCTTCAGCATCTGCATCAGGTGTCTATTCCTCTGCATCAGATCCTGTATTAATGCCATCTTTGAACCCTCGAAATCCTGGAGCAGTAGGAACAATAAAGCGTGAAATAGGAACTCAGAGGATAGCAAATGAAGCCCAAAGTGAGAGCAATGTGAATGTTCAAGGTATCATGAAAAATGGCCATCCTGCATCTGGAATTGTAAACTCCACTAACAAAATAAGGCCTACAGAATCACAAGAAGTTAGAAAAAGCCGGTTCGCTGAGTCTTCAAAACCTTTACCGTTAATCCAGGATGAACCACAAGCTATTATAAATAATTCTGAAAGTGGCCATTCTGAACAAGGTAATAATCATTCAAAGGTTACTGACTTACTGTTAAATGATTCATGCTCCCCCACCCTAATTCTTGTCTAGAATCTTGATGCAAACCACTTCTATGACTAATATTCTGCTATTACATATTGATATTTGCTTCAATTGAAAGTTTGAAACTTTCAAAACTACTTATATTCGTTGATGTTATTTCCCTTCTGAGTTCTGGTTAATGTAAATCACATGGTTCTTTTACATGATTTTCTAAATGTGTTATAACAAAGTTTCGATGGCTTGTTAGTATGTGTCATTTGATTAGTGGAATCATTTAACATGGTGAATTATTGTATTGTGTTTGCCACTAGTGATACTAGCATTCTGACTTGGTTTCTGTTCTCAATATGGTATTTTAAATTTAGGATATTGGCTCCTTTTCCCTTTTCCATCCTCTTTAGTAATCTCAACTTTTCTTCAAATGGTTATTATGCAGTATTGGCATCTAAGGGTGGAACTGTTGCATCTGAATCCCCTATATCGTCACTTCCTAAATTAAATGACAATGTATCCACTGAACAGCTTAATATGAAGTTAGAGAAACTAAAGATTTCTGGTCATCAACCTGTTATCTTACCTGATCATCTTCAAGTACCTGAAGCCTTGAAGACTGGATTGACTTTTGGTAGTTTGGAAGCTCCGATGGAGCAGAGCATGAACTCGAGTAATGATAAACCCCCCGCTCCAGTTGTTGATCAAACTTCCAGGGAACCTTCTATGAGGTAACTTATGAAGCAATATTATATATACCCTTGCCTTGTGTGTCGAATTGGCATTTTGGTATTTTCTGGATCTGCCAGCTAATCTAAAGACATTTGCTGTTCTTTAGTCAATGGTGGTTTCTCTTTTATATGCTTTGATTACTTATTCTTATGTCATATATAAAACTGATGCAGTCATCAGGCCCCATCCTTGACTGCCCAAGAAGTCGCTCATCCAGATAATGCAGAGTCACATCAGCATGTATCTGAAAATGTACCACCAGTTGAAGACAATACGTCATCTGGTGCGGCTAAAACATTTGACCAGCCAAAGCAGGAGGTACTTCCGCCTTTTGGAGGTTCACAATTTTCTCTTGTTCAAACTCCGGATTATAACTTTGGTCTTGTACCGCAAGTGTTGAACCCACATCTTGTGCAATTTGAAGGATCAGATAAGCAGGCATGTCTTTTTGTGTCTAATTAGTTTTAGTTCCAAATTTTGTTCTCAGCATTTGACTGCATTCATTTAGTATGGCATTATATTTGCAGTATGCTGAAGTATTTCATTCTTTAGTTGCTATTAGTTCCTGCCACCTAATGCAATGGCAATCTGTTCAACTGTGTCAATGGACATATGCACAGCTTGAAACTTAATTCAAAGATTGTTAATATAGGTTTTTCCAAGGGATTACTGTCACTCAATTATGTGGTTGTCTCTGTCCTATCTTATGGAGTTCTGGAACCATAACTGTCATTTTTGTGCTCTGTTTTATTGGGGATTAGCATTTGCTTATCACATTGTCGTGAGAATCATATGTTTGCACATAATTCCTTGTCCTTATTTACCAGTTATTCTCTCTTCAATTCTCCCGTGATTGTTTTTATGAGTTGATGGCAAATTGAAAATATTTGTTTCTTTTCTGTACATGTTTTTGGGGTAGGGATGGAGAGGTTTACTTATTTTTCACTGTTAATTATTTGGTTTTGTCATACCAAAAAAGCCTGGCATTAAGATGGTTCTTTCACTTTTTAGCATCATTATTAGTTTGTGACGAAGCTCCATGGCATATGTGGTTTTGTGTTGCATATTTGCATCATGATATTAGTATAGTTTTCACTTTCCACTACAATATGATTTTCTTGGCCCGCAATTATATATTTCTAGAATACAAATTTGTTAATCCTTTGAAGATTAATGAATGGGTAATACGGCTCTAAATTCTTAATTAATGGTATTATAACATCTAAACAATTATGCAGTAAAAGGGGTAGGGAGCTGGAAGATTTTTTATGTCCTCAATTATTTTGGTTTCTGAATTCAAGTAAATGTTTGAATTCATGTCCAAATGCAGGGTGGGAATTCTCAAGCACAGTCAACATCGGCCTCAACTCCACCTGTTTCTCAACCCATGGGCATTGGACAGAGTCCGGTAGCCGTATCTCCACAGTTGTTTCCTTTCCTCAGACAGCCATATGCTTCTAACTACTTCCCTTATAACCCTTATCTCCCTCCCTTTTACATGCCTCAAAGTGCCCACCAATTTATAGGCCCAAGTGGCTTTGCTCAACAACCTTCTACTGCCAACATATATATGCCTCCTCCATCAACAGGGGTTAAATTCCCTGTACCGCCCCTATACAAGCCTGCGGCTATTACTGGAAATTTGGCACACTATGGGGTTCCGACTGGCTACAGTTCATATGGCTCCTCTGTTGGATATGGTTCCAGTGAAGCCCCAGCCTCCGGTGGCTCCACTAGTAGTGAAGAACTTGCTGCAGCTCAGATGAATGAAAAGAATATCTACTCCACACTAAAACAGGTGTGTAGTACTCCACATTTTAATATTTATATTTGCCGCCATATTTTTGTCTTTATTTGGACTGAACCGTAGCTATAATCACTAGAGATTGGGGAATGAACCATATTAGGATAGAGTTTCTGCATGCTTTTGATGTACCCACTCTATTATATTTATTCCCCGTGTCGCCAGACAAGTATCCTTATCACCAAACCATAAATTGCCCTCGATGTAAAATTTTCAAAACTCAATTGAAAATCGTAAATTGATTGTTTCTTATGCAAATAAATAATCTACTTCAATTTCTTACCTGGATTTTTGTTTAGAAAAGGGATTGGTCTGACTATGAAGTAGACTAATAATAACCTCTACAAGGCTAAATAAAATTGCTTAGGAATTAATAACACTACGAGGGTGGTAAGTGATCATACTTGTCTTTCATCATCATTTGTAACATGGATTTGTTTACAGAATGAAGAGCCACATGTTTGGACCTCGGCAACTGGAAGGGATTTATCAATGTTACCTCAGGCCAATTACTTTTACAACTTACCTCAGGCCCAGCAAATGGCTTTCCCCCCTGGACATTCTACACATGGATCTTTTCCCGGTATCTATCATCCATCCCAGTCGGTTGCTACCCCATCAAACATTCAATCATTACCCCAGCAAACTCAGGCTGTTGGTGGATCAGTTGATGCACTTCCTCCTTCCGGTGCTCATCAGCAATTGCAACCTCAAATGAATTGGAATTCAACATTTTTGAATAGGGAAAATATCTGAGGATAAAATCCATCGAGGATAAGTGTGTGCGTGCATATATGCACCATACAAAAAAACTAAAAAAAAAAAAAAAACTAAAATAACATGCAACCCCGAGCTCTGTATGACTGTAAATATGAAGTATACTTTTGAAATGTAGGCAATTTTGGGTGTTTTGCCCGGAATTTACACCCTGTCGTGTTTTGATGCACAGTTTTACCCATCTGCAGATGATAACAAATAGTCTTCGATTTCTTCTTTTATTTTAGCTAATAGGTGTTTGGAAGTTTGATAGAGCAGGTGGAATAATTTTCTGATTGTCATTCTCATTTTCACCTGTATATATTTGAGAACAAAATGTGGATTTATACTCTGTAATTTGCACAGCTATTGTATATATAATTTCTTTCGATCGAGTTTGGCAGTACTATATATTTGTTTATTCTTCGAGTTTGCGTTGAGGTTTAATCAATTCTTGAACGTTTTTTAGTTTATTTGCTGGCGTCAAATGAACAAATTCATAAACCAAAATTAGTTTTATAGGTGGTCAATACAGATTTTCTTTCACATTTCACATTTGTAGTGTTTATTTACAACCAAATTCTAAAACATTGCCAGGAAACATGAAAGAAAGAGGAAGTTGAAACTTAAATGTGTAAACTACCAGATTAGCTAGCAACCTCGTGTATGTGAAAAAGGGGGCATTCCGAGAATCGAACTCGGGACCTCTCGCACCCAAAGCGAGAATCATACCACTAGACCAAATGCCCACACTTGTTATAAAATTCGGTATACTTATAATACTCTGAAATCATCGATCTTGTTAAAACAAAAAAGTTTGTAATTTTGGGGCATTCCGAGAATTGAACTCGGGACCTCTTGCACCCTAAGCGAGAATCATACCACTAGACCAAATGCCCATTGCTGTTATGATGTTTTGTTTTAAAATATATAAAAAAATAACGCATCATCTATCTACTTTAAATAAAGAAACTAATAAGGGGGCATTCCGAGAATTGAACTCGGGACCTCTCGCACCCTAAGCAAGAATCATACCACTAGACCAAATGCCCGTTGTTTGATATCAATGTAAATTGTTATTTTTATTTTATAATTTATATTATATGAACTGAAATTCACATGCTGTAGTTATTGTAATCCCTTTGTCTGGGATCTTTGAATCCAATTTACTTAATGAAAATAATTTCCATTTTTCATAGTTTTCTTCCCATATTTAAGTTTCTACATAAATTTTGTGTTCTCTGAATTGCATTATTTTGTTTACATATATTAAGAGTTATATAAGCGCCTATTATGATCTAAATCGTTTTATTTTTTGTCCCATGCTAATCAACATTACTCCTCTTTTCATTCCAAACTCAAGAATACGACCAATATAATTTATTTGAATATAATTTGAAATGTCAATTTGTGAAAAGTATTCGATGGCTTCCTTATGAAATGTTATATTTAACTTTTAGTTGAAAGAACACAACTTTCGATTTTGATATAATTAGTTTTTTGGACATTGTGCGACGGGCTCAACCTAGATGAAAATGGTGTTAACAAGAATAGAACTCGTAACTTTCAAGTACGAAAATCATGTCCCACCAACTCGACCATCCCTTCAAATTTAAGGTTGGTTACAATGAGTGTCAATGCAGGTACAAGATCTCTAGATAGTCACATGATTCTTCAATTGGATACATTTAACACTCTATTAAAGAGCATATGAAATTCAAGTGATTTGATTTTCAAAGAAAGGCTTATATGGCTTGTTCTTCGTTGAAAGACTCCCGGATTCAAATGACTTAATCTTCAATGGATGGTGTGGATCTATATGCTCGGTCTTCGTGAAAAGACTAGATATATGACATAATTTTCATGGGGTATTTGAGAATTTTTTTTCTAAGAATCATTTTATTATGGTCTTTGAATAAGCTTCAAAGCTTCCTATAAGTGTGGTCTTTCAATTAAGTTTCAAAGCTTTTTAGGCTTTAAAGCTTTTCAGGATGTTTTCAAGAAATGAGAACTCTTATTTATATAGTTGTAGGATATAAAGAGTTTTGATATGTTCAAACTTTTCTAAAATTAGATAATATCAATATTTATTCAAAATGTATTCAAATATAGTAATAATATTAAAAAAAATAATCATCTTTTAAACTTTCAGTGTCTACATGCACTTCAAAAATGCATTGCTGCCATTTGTTAGTTAGCGTAACTAGGGTCACCGACTGATATAATGGATGCGTATTTACATATGAGTGAATCAATTGTTAGGAGTATAATACTACCAAAAGATTATTTCCAACATAACAAGCATAAGAATAAAAAGTTAAAGGAGTATAATACTACCAAAAGATTATTTCCAACATAACAAGCATAAGAATAAAAAGTTAAAGGCTTTAGTATGAATTGAGACTCTTTCCTTAAAATTTTATTTGCTATCTCACAACGGTTTTCCATGATAAAATGTACTACGATTTAATGTTTGAGCATTTAAACAATTAAACCCGGCAAATAAGAACAAGGTTTAAACACATAATTTTTGAGGAGGAAGATGAGCATATATAGGTTTTAAGAGCAAAAATGTAGGTTATATGACTTGTAAAATCCACCTGCTCAACCAAATGCTTATATAAAATTGAAGATGTGGATTAAATAGCAAGATTTTGCATACCATGATTGTTGAGGATATGATGAGCAGATAACATAATAGATTGGTTGGATGATGACGGTAATATGCTAACACAACTGGAGCACTACTCGACTGAAGAATTTCAAGAATACCTCCATAAGAATTATGAGTTATGTGATTCACAAGTACATCATCAACTTCATGAAGACTTGGTTGAACACATATAGTGATATGGTCTATTAATAATATTTATTTTGTAATTGTATTAATTGTATTCGATTTCAAATTTTATTTTGTTTCGTAGACAATTACATATCCAACAGCAATAGTTAACATTGTTTGTTTTATTTATGTCCTATTTATAAACTACGGTTCTTACGCCTTATTTGATTCGTGAAAAGGAATTATTAAAATTTAATTTCCATAAAAAAAAAAAGAAATTATTTAAAATATTGTTTCTATTGTTTTGTTGGTTCGAAATAATTAGTACAAAAACACATATATTCCTACCTAATAAAAATATGTGAGCCTTTATAAGAATTCATATAGTATTTTTTTTTCAAGAACAACTAGCTTGACTGCTGCGTCTTGAGAATCAAACTTGGACTTCTTGCACCCAAAGTTAGAATCATACAACTAGACCAAATGCCTATGGATATTAACATAATTGTTTATATTTTACAATGTTAAATTCTTGTTTACATAAAAGAAATTAATTTGGGGGCATTCTGAGAATTGAACTCAAGATCTCTCGCACCCAAAGCGAGAATCATACCACTAGACCAAATGCCCTTTGTTAGTGTTTATGTCCTCATTACTTTTGATTTTCATTGCTTTATCCTTATTATTATGAAAACCGGCAACCCAACCACACCCCCACCACACAAGACGACTAAGATGTCGACAAACACGCATAACCTCCAAGAAACCGACCACACAAACACAAAACACAAGAACACCAAAAGAAAAAAAAAAAAAAACACGAAACCCGCCAAAGGGGAAAAAAAATACCTCGACTGACACCCCGAGCAGGTGGTCCCCGACGCTTGGCTCTACTGTGGTCCCCACCGACGACCATTGCTACGTGGAGAATGACAAAGGAATGGAGAGAAAGACGAACAGCGTCACACTTGAAACCTGCGAATGGAGAGAGACAGGAAGGGATGAAACACAAACTAACCGGGTGTGGCTAGGTTACACAATAGTAAAATTCCAAAATTACCCCACTCCAATAATAAAAACATACGAACGGAAATAAACAGACTAAGATCCAAGAACAAATCATAATCGTCCAAATCTATTAATCTAACATCCATCAGTGTTATTCAGTCCACACGTTATTTTAAGGGGTGTTTTTACTTGAATGTAGGCCTGTGCAAACCCGACCCTACCCGAGAAATACGCCCGACCCGAAATCCGAAACCAAGCCATCCGACCCGATCCGCATACGACATTCCATATCCGATCCGCAGCCTATACAACGCCGGATAAAGCACTTCGGATAGGTTTTTTTTTTTTTTTTTTTTTTTTTTTATCCGACCCGTCCGATTATCCGAAGTTTCCTAGGGTTAGGATTTAGGTATATGCTACACGACGTCGTTTAAGGTTAGTATATATGTATGTTGAGCGCTTGTGAATGCCATTTGCGCAGCTCTCTTCTCTGAGACTCAGCTCTCTTCTCTATTCTCTGACTTCTCTCTACTCCTCTCAATCCTCTCATCCTCTGAGTCTCTGACCTCTCTCTATTCTCTAGTCTCTACTCTCTAAGAGTCTGAGACTCTGAGTCTCTACTCTCTAGTTTCTCTATATGAGACTCTGACTTCTCCGATACTTTGATTGTCTGATTGTCCGGTGGTCGGTGGCCGTTGGTGACTTGTTGAGTTGGTGGTGGACTGGTGGAAGCCCTTCTCGAGTTCTCGTGGTGATTATTGATTAGAGGCCCTTGTTCTCCGGGAAATATTAAGGGGAAACCAAGTAAAGCACAAACCCTAGTTTTTGTTTTTATTGTTTGTTGGTTTTTTTCTCTGCATGTTCAGATGTTTGTATATTTGTGTTATATTATGCTATGTTGTGATCTATTTTGTGATCTATTATGGTGGAAGCACAAACCCTAGTTTTGTAGTTGTGATTTACTCACTGATTTACTCGTAGTCTTATAGATTGTGATTATGCTATGTTGTGATCTATTTTGTGATCTATTATGGTGGAAGCACAAACTCTAGTTTCGTAGTTGTGATTTACTCACCCGTAGTCTTATAGGTTGTGATTATGCTATGTTGTGATCTATTTTGTGATCTATTATGGTGGAAGCACAAACCCTAGTTTTGTAGTTGTGATTTACTCACCCTAGTCTTATAGATTGTGATTTGTGTGGACTATGATAATGTGGTCTGTTGAGAAGTTCCAGATTGCATGTCACTTGTCTCTAATTTGTGATACTTTTGATAGTTTGATTAGGGTTTATGTGATTGTGATTTCTGTGGACTATGATAAATTGATAATGTGATATTGTGAACTGTTGAGAAGTTCCAGATTGCATGTCACAGTGTCACTTGTGTATAATTTGTGATACTTTGATAGTTTGGTTAAGGTTTCTGTGATTTTGATTTGTGTCATTGTGTGGACTGAGATACTGTGATCTGTTGAGACTTGAGAAGTTCCAGATTGCATTTATTGGTGGAAGCCATTAAATGATAATATTTGCATATTTGCATAAAAGTTAAAGGCTTGAATGTGAAATTATCAAGTTTCAAACTTGAAATTTCCATTTATTGGTGGAAGCCATTAACTGAAATCCAGATAATGATGAACTGGATACAGTTCTTGAATTTGGATTTTTTTTTCATTCTTTGACTATGTTTATGGATGTATTGCCCTTAATTGAATGTAAATATGTAATAGTGAAAATGTGAAATCTTGATACATGATGACACAAACAAGTGTCTGAATCTTGATGTGATTGTTGCCTTTGCTGAGTACTTGAAGTACTTGTATTTGTTGGACCTTTAATTGATTCCCATCATTTTAGATGGAGAACATCAATCTTCCTGATTCTGGACCTCAACCCTCAACTCAAGAGGGACATGGAGGACAAGCCCAAGGCACTGAGAATCCTGCTCAGCAGCCTCAGGTTACTCCTGCTGTTCCTGCAAAAAAGAGGAAGGTGGTTGAGTCTAGATCTCTAGTCTGGGATCACTTTGAAAAGATAAAAAACCTCTGAAAATGTAGTAGTTAAAGGCAAGTGCCTTTACTGCCTGAAAGTGTTTGTCTGTGAGTCTAAGACACATGGCACATCATCTTTGAGAAATCATATGGTGGCATGCCTTAAAAATCCTCATGCAAAGGATACTAGGCAGTCCCTTCTCACATTCAATACTGTTTCAACTTCTGCAACAGAGGCTCCTGTGGGGTTTTTAGGGACATGGGTATTTAATCAAGAGGCCATTAGGAGGGCATTGTGTGATATGATCATCATAGATGAACTCCCTTTTAGGTTTGTTGAGGGTCAGGGGTTCAAGAAGTTTATTCTTGTAGCTTGTCCTAGGTTTCAGATTCCTTCTAGGTGGACTATTTCTAGGGATATCTACCAAATTTTCCTAGATGAGAGGTTGAGTCTTAAGAAGTTGTTTAGGGTGGGCACCCAAAGGGTCAGTTTAACCACTGATACATGGACTTCTGTCCAGAGGATTAATTATATGTGCATTACTGCACATTTTATTGATGACCAGTGGAAGCTTCAGAAAAAAATAATTTCCTTTGTCCCTGTTTCTTCTCATAAGGGGGAGTATATTGCCAAAGCCTTAGAGAGTTATCTGTTGGAGTGGGGATTAAAAATGTGTTCACTGTGACAGTGGACAATGTTTCTTCTAATGATACAACTATGAGATTTTTTAAAAGCAAGCTGTTATCTTGGGGTTCTTCTTCTGTTAGGGTGTAGTATATGCACATGAGGTGTATAGCCCATATCTTAAACTTAGTGGTTCAAGATGGCTTGAGGTTTGCAGATGAGTCAGTAAAAAGGGTGAGGGATGCAGTGACATGGGTTAGGAACTCACATGCTATGTTGAATAAGTTCAGAGAGCTTGCTGAACTCATTGGGGTTGAAGCCAAAGCAGCTTTGCAGCTTGATATCCCTACAAGGTGGAACAGCACCTACATTATGCTCAACACTGCAATTCAATATCAAAGTGTCTTTGACTCATATCATCAAAATGATCCATCTTTTTCTGCTGACTTGGGTTCTGCACCTTCTTTCCTGGATTGGGAGACTGTTGAAAGCTTAATGAAGCTTTTGAAAACTTTTTATGAAATGACAGTGAGAATATCTGGTTCTCTTTATGTCACTTCTAACACATTCTTCTCTGAGATCTCTGATCTAAGTTGCATGCTGGAAGATATGACTAAAGCTAAGAATACTGAAAAGGTAAAACACTTGTGTTTATTTGTGTAGTTGTGTATAACTTGTAACTATTTTAAAATGTTTATGCTTTCTGAGTTTCTGCATTTATTAGGCAATGGGGACAAAAATGAAAGAAAGTTTGATAATTATTTGGGAGATCCAGAAAAAATGAACCATCTCATTTTCTTTGCTAATATTCTGGACCCCAGAGATAAGGAGGAATACATGCCTCACCAGTTTGTCCAGTTGTATGGAGATGTCAAAGGCAAAGAATGTTTTGCCAAGGTCCAAACTGCAATGGTTGCATTGTATAATGACTATGCAGCTACATACTCTGACAGTTCATCCTCTAACCAACCTGTCCACTCTCAGGCTACTAGTTGTACAGTTGGTAGGCCTGTCTCAAGGATGAAGAGTGAACTTAAAAAAAAAAAAAAAGATTGGAGAGTGGTGGTGGAAGCAGTAAGCAGACAAATTTACTTGAGTGAAAATCTGGTTGAGGATGATGAATCTGTGAGTTTTGATGTTCTAAAGTAGTGGAAGAGTCATAGTGAGAGATTTCTTATTCTCTCCAAAATGGCTAGAGATGTGCTTGTAGTTCCTATTTCCACAGTTGCATCTGAGAGTGCATTTAGTACAAGTGGAAGGGTGCTTGATGCATTTAGGAGTTCCTTGACTCTTAAAATTGTGGAAGCCCTACTTTGTACCCAAGATTGGTTGAGGTTACACAATCAGTCAATCACACTTGAGGAAAATTTAGATGAGGTTGAAAGATTGGAGAAAGGTAAGAATATTTGTATAAATCATTTCTTTTTTACTTTTGTAACTTGTAAGTCAAGAACTAATTACTTATCCTTAACTGTTTTGCAGAGTTACCCACTGGAGCTGCATCTACTCTACCATCAATGCTGCCATCCATTCCTGTAATGTTTTCAATAATTATTATTTGTTTAACTAATTATTTATCTTTATCTGTTATAGTGTTGTACCGTTGTTTGCTGTTGGCCTTCACAAGATGAAACTCTAAGAGTCTTAATTGTCTAAGTGGCTTGGCAACTTTCTATAATTCTATTATAGAAATGTTGCCCCACTTAGAGTTGAGCAGTATTGAGTACTGATGTCCCATTACATCCATTCTGGATCTCTGGTATTCCTCTCATCCTCTGAATTGATCTCTGTTCAGTTTTAATGCATTATTATTTATTACTTATTGTCTTTTTTTTTTTTTTTTTTTTTTTTTTTTTTTTTTTTTTTGGCTATGATGATGCTTCCACCATTGTCTGAACAAATGGTATAGTGTTGCTATGTTGCTCATGTGCTATTATAACACATTTGAGCAATTTGCCACTATCCTTACTTAAAATGGAAAATTGCAATCTGAGCCTATAAGGCTATTAGCCTAAAGCCCCTACAGCATAATATTGTTACTTAGTTAGCTGTTTACAGTTTACTAAATATGTTGTCTAATATTGTGTTAAGTTTTGATATTAACAGGAAGAAGTGTTCAAATGGTGATTGATGTCAACAGATTTTTCTGAAAAGATGTTGATTGGAATGATTGCTGAAGTTTAAGTGATTAACTTCGAATATTGCATTTTTTTTTGATGTTTTGGAAGTTAAACACTTAAACTTAGATTAATTTTGTTTACTTTTTGCAATTTTTGTTGTAAACTTAAATTATTTAGCTCTGAAAATTATTAAGTTGTTGCATGTTTTATTTTGTTTACTTATTAGTTATTACTCATTTTGTTAATAGAGACTTGGTAGATCAGATATTAATATTATTCTGTTTCAGTTTTTCAAATTTCAATTATTAATGACCTTTTTGAAATCCGAATGAAGTCCGACATCCGATCCGTATAATCCGAAATCCGATTTAGCATATCCGATAGGGTTTTAGGTACAAAAAATAACGAAAAGGAGTTCTAAAATGCAATCCGAAATCCGATCGGATGAACGAAATACACATCTGATCCGATCCGATCCGTCCGATGCACAGGCCTACCTGAATGTATAAATATAAATATATATATATATATATATATATATATATATATATATATATATATATATATATATATATGTATGTATGTATGTATGTATGTATGTATGTTCGCTCAGGTGTGAATCAGGCTTCCTATGCGAACCTACAAATTGAAGGAATGCATGAACAACAACTATTCCAGCTCCGTGACTACTACACACATGCACCACACCTATTACATAATGCACCGAGACTACTACATGAATGCACTAAATTACTACACGAATGCACCGTGTTACAATGCATTCATGTAGTACTTAGGTGGTTGTGCATTCATGTAGTGCTTATGGCGATATGCATTCATGTAGTACTTATGGCGATATGCATTCATATAGTACTTACGATGATGTGCATTCATGTAGAACATATAGTACATTCCTTCAGAAATTCGCATATCCGCACGCAACTCTCTTTCTCCCTCTATATATATATAAATTTCTTGTACCACATTATCTTTTCAATGTGTTATGCCCTAGAGTCTTATGTAACACATTACACATGTAAAATAAATAAAAAAAAAATCTTTAGAAATTAATTGAAAGTCCAAACCATAATTATAAATTGGATTGTAGTGAAGTTTCCTCACTCTTTCCTCTTTCCAAGTCTACATCGGCATGGTGCAGCCATGACCGGCTGTCCATGTGCTGGTTTCCCACTTGTTATTATTCAACGTGAAACAATATCCATATATTTGCTTCTTGCCATCTTGAATTTTATCTCTACCCAAATTGACCCATCTTGCATCAAGTCACCTCATTTAATTTCTTATTAATTTAAACAAAACATTTATGATTAGACATGTGTCTAGTTGTAACAACAATGATTTTTAATTTAGGAAAATGATAGATATGTTTTCAAGCAATAAAACTAGCATAACATATTTGAGTTTGTTGAAGTACGTAAAAAATAAATAAATTTTAGTCCTTTTATTTATTTTTTTATTTTCAACAACTCTCACGCATGCCACATATATATCAAAAGCTTTATAGAATATATAAATGATAAAATTAAAATAGTAGCTTAATATTTCAAAACCTAATCATACGTCCTCATGAATAGTATACTCACACCTTATTTTTATGTAAACACAAAATGTGTGATATTATGCTACTACAAAGTGCTTTAATAATTATTAATAGAGCAATATTTTATGTACTATTATATTTTACAATAACTTTTTTTAGTTTATATTATATTAATATAATATATTCATTCACACATTCACATTAATAAAAAATATTTTTATCAATAAATTATTAATAATAATAAAAAATAAATAAATAAATAAATAAATATATATATATATATATATATATATATATATATATATATATATATATATATATATATATATATATATATATATATATATATATATATATATATATATATATATATAAAGCAAAAGTTGTTCGGTATTGGTGTTGCAAGTCTGACACCAAAATTGCAATATTTGCAATTCTAAGCGTGTCAGACTTTCAGTAGGTTGAGAAAATATATATGAACAGATACTACATATAACATGGTCACTAGTACTAAAAATAAAAAAAAAAAAAAAAAAAAAAAAAAAACAATGTCACAGACTTTCAACACATAAAGGAAAAAAAAAATGCCAACAAGACTTTGCAAATTGGAATTGCCAAAATCTTATTGATGTAGTTAGCCTTATATTCTAATTTATTATTATACACTTTTAAAAGATGAGAGAGAATTCTATGAATGAAGAGTAAATAGTGAATAATTACAAATTTAATACTATGACATTTTAAAAGTGATTGCCTGGATAAAGATAACCTAAAACAAATATTTCACTCCTAAAAGGCTAAAAATACAAACATACAATGACAATTTTCTTTGTTAAAAACTAGAACAATTTGACATGTAATTATAAATAGGAATAGGGTCTTAACCCAAAAATAGATACTCCGTATGGTATACCATGGATCAGGTCCATCTTGTCAGGTGAACATTAGTCCTAAACTATGTATAAATTATTTATTTTTAGTATTGAAATGATGAACTTCTATAATATAAATTATGTTTTTAAATCAAAACACATGAAATTTGTGAATATTGAGTCATCAAATCTTAATATGTGAATATTTTGTGACTGCACTATTTGAAATGAATTTGTAAATATAAAATAATGTAATCAGATTACATATATGTTAATATTGTGTGTTCGTATTATATAAATTGTAAATTTTTAAAATGTAAATTGTGAACATTTGAAATACGGCTCTGTTTGGCAGAGCTTATTTAGGAGCTTATAACTTATTTTAAGCTACTAATAAGCTATAAGCTCTGTTTGGTAATGTTCCCAAAATAAGCTCCTAGCTTAAAATAAAAGTTTATTTTGAAACGCTACATTAGGTAGTGTTTCAAAATAAGCTTCTAGCTTCCTAACTTTTTTTTCATCTTTATCCTTATTATTTTAAAAAAAAAATAACATAATTTACCCTTCCCAATTAAAACATTTTTCTCTCCTCCTTTATACGCAACTTTCACCGCAATTATTATTATTATTATTATTATTATTATTATTATTATTATTATTATTATTATTATAATATTTATAACAATATTGCTACTTATTATTATAAGATGAAGTAGCAATATTGTTTCAAATATAATAATAATAATAATAATAATAATAATAATAATAATAATAATAATAATAATAATAATAATAATAATAATTGCAGTGAAAGTTGCGGATAAAGGAGAAAGGAAAAGGATTTTAGTTGGGAAGGATAAATTATGTCATTTCTTTAAAATAATAATAAGGATAAAGATGGAAAAAAAGTTAGGAAGCTAGAAGCTTATTTTGAAACGCTACCTAAGGTATCGTTCCAAAATAAGCTCTTATTTTAAGCTAGGAGATTTTGGGGACATTACCAAACAGAGCTTATAGCTTATTAGTAGCTTAAAATAAACTATAACAGGGTGTTTGGTTGGAGGGATTTTTAAATTCCCTTCCCACATAATTCCCACCTAATTCCAAAGACCATTAAATTCCGTAGTTTGGTTAGAAGGAATTGCAATTCTCCAATTTTCATGGAATTAAAATCCCATGTCCCCCCTGGTATTTTAATTCCTGAGATTTTAAGAAGAAAAAAAGATAATGATGAGTCAAAATTACCTCTTCATTTTTTAACCTAAAATTAATGCCTAACAACAACAATGGACATTTTTGACTTTATACTACTTATTCCCTTTCAATTCCCATGTATACCAAACATTGGAATTGAAATTCCCAGTAATTCTATTCCTGCAAACCAAACACTGGAATTTAAATTCTCACTTTATTCCCAGTAATTCATCTCCCATGGAATTACAATTCCTTTCCCACATAATTCCCTCACTCCAACCAAACGCCCTGTAAATACGCTCTGCCAAACAGAGCCTATAACTTTTCAGCTTTCAGCTCCTAGCTTATAGCTTTTCAGTTAGATTTGCCAAATAGAGCCTACTTGAAATAATTTGCCCAAAAATAAGGCTAGGTCATATCTGTCATTAGCCCAAACACCAATGAAATTTCGATGTTCACACATGGAAAGGTTCCCAATGATGAAACCTAGTCCCCTTCTACTATATTATTGTACATATCCATTAATGATTAGCCAAGATTCAAGAATACCTCAATTTGATGTTAGGGCATTCCATTGCCAGAACCCAAACTCCATTTCTGTGAATTCTGATTTCCATTCTTTTCATCGACCAGTCATCTAAACCTTAATGGAAAAACCCCAGCAAAGCCCTTTGTTGTCAGTGAACTTGTCACCCTGACTGACATTAAAGCGCCTTGTGGGGCTTTGAGAGAGAAGGATAAAGAGGTGATCTTTTTCTTCTGCTTCCTCTTTCTCCTCCCCCCAGGAAAAGGGGGAAACAAGGAGAGAGAGAGGGGGAGTCAATGGAGCTGGTACCATATTCGGATACAAAGGAGTCTGAATCAAACCCCAATTCTTTCCCAGCATGGGACGAAATGTTCCGATCTGCATCCATGAGAAAACCCGACGATCCATTGCCTCAGAACCCGAAGCCACAACCGAAAACTGGCCAAGAAAGCCCTTTAGCTCGTCAGGAGTCTTTGTCTGGGGACTCGCAGGTACGCCTTGCTATTTACATAGCCATGGCACACGCTGGGCTTGCTCTCACAATCTTCATTTTGTATGGTGTGTGTAAAATACTTGAAGAATACTTGAGGCCAATTCTCTGGGCTGTGCTGTGTTCAATCCCTTTGAGGGGAATCCAGCAGACCCTTGTTGGGTTTTGGTCTGAGCCTCTGAAATTGGGGCTCACTGAGACCTTTCTGGCTATCCCTGTTGCCATTTTCAAGATCTTTGTTGGTACCCTTGTTGAGATTAAGGAGATGGTGGCCAGGATTGTGCTAAGGAGGAGAAAAGTTACTGGCTTTAGGCATCAGAGAACTGGGTTCTTCATAGTGCTGAGATGGCTTGTGTCTTTTTGGGCTTTTGTGATGACTTATGAGTATCTTGGGGGCATTGCCTCTCTGGGACTTCTTGCATTGGGGTTTATGTTTTCGGCGTCTGGTTTAGAGTCTACTATGAGCACAGTTAGTTCTTTTAGGAGTCAGAGCTTTCGCCGCTTTCCCATTACTTCTTTCTTCACTAGGGCAGTATTGAAGAAGCTGAAAATCATTGTGGCCATTGGATTGATTGTTGGGATGAGCGTTGGTTCTCTGGCCGGTGTGATATTCTTTTCGTATAAGATTGGGGTGGAAGGGAAAGATGCAGTGTTCCGGGTGCAATCACACCTAGTGGAGAGTAATTATGCAGAGAGAATCGGTCTTAAGAAATGGATCGACGAAAACGATGTGCCTGCAATGGTTGATAAGTATACTACTCAGGTATACGAGACCGTGTTTGATCAGATAGATAGCTATGCAATGCAGTACAATATGACCGAATTTGTTTCGGGAATTAAGCATTTCTTGAGGGTCGAGTCGGATAACTCTTCCGGGCGGTCCACAGGTCTGGTATCGCCCTCTCCATATTATGAGAAAATCTTGAACCTTAAGGGGTGGGTTAGGAATCGAGAATGGGGGAAAATTTATGCAGAAATGGATGGGATTTTCCGGGAACTGCGAGTTTCCCGGGAGGACATGGTAGTTAAGGCGAAAGGGCTTGCCTTACAAGGAGCAGATGTGATGCAACGTGTAGTATTTAGCGGTGCATCTGTTCTGGGCGGGAGTGCAAAGGTTATGTTCGTGGTGGCGGATTCCATAATTTCTGGTGCTGCGGGTGTGTTCAATTTCGTGTCTCAGTCGATGGTTTTCCTATGGGTGCTTTATTATCTTATTACATCGGAGTCTGGCGGGGTGACAGAGCAAGTAATGTGTATGCTTCCCATTTCGCATTCTGCCCGGGGTCGCTGTGTTGAGGTTCTTGACAAAGCTATTTCGGGCGTTCTTTTGGCTACTGCCGAGATTGCTTTTTTTCAAGGGTGTTTGACTTGGCTACTCTTTAAGCTGTTCTCGATACACTTCTTGTATGTGTCGACTGTACTTGCATTTATCAGTCCCCTGTTTCCGATATTTCCTTCTTGGCTTTCGACAATTCCAGCAGCACTGGAGTTTCTTTTGGACGGAGATTACATTTTTGCCGTTAGCTTGTCCATCATTCATCTTGTGCTTATGGAATATGGTGCGAATGAAATTCAACTGGATATTCCGGGCTATAGTGCATATCTCACCGGTCTCAGCATTATTGGTGGAATGGCATTGCTCCCATCGGCTGTGGAGGTAACTTATGAGCTCCTGGCTATAAGTCATTTTCCTGCTTTCTAAACCCTAAATGCTAAATCATTGCTGTTGATGACATCTATCCATAATATATTATGATGCAGGGAGCAATAATAGGGCCATTGGTAACTACCGTTGTGATAGCCCTCAAGGATTTGTATGTGGAGTTTGTTCTCGAGGGATGGAAGGAAACTCTGGTGGATTAAGAACAACCATCGTTTGTTTGTTTTTTATTCCACGCGGCTCAGGCGCAGATTTGAATCCCACCGGGAACTCGGGAAGAAAGCTAGCTGCATTTATGCTTTACTAATTTATGCAAAACCACACAAGGCTCGCTTTTCAGATTCGATCTTCCCCCGTGTAAGGATCTTCAGTCACCCATGGCAGCTCCAATGTTTTCCTGTGTTGTATCACAAGTGTTGTGTTTGTTGAATGGTTAGAGGTTTCAGAACTATTTTCTATAGGTTTAAGGGTTGTGGTTGTGGGTGTCAGTGTTGGTGTGCAGTTCTAGTTATACATTTAGTTTGTAGCAATATATAATCAATATTTTTACAGTCATGTGTTTGGTATATTTGTTATTATAGTCAATATTTTTACAGTTCCATTGTTAAAAAAAAAAATTAAAAAAATTAAATCTTAAATCCTTTTTCCATATAACAATTGATTTCAACTTGTTTTGCAATAACCATTAACAAAAATTGAAAACAATCTTAGAACATAATGGTCCATACAAGTTGTGTCAGACCATATTTTGTATACGGTAAAATAATGTACATTGTATTCAGGGGATGTACATTATTTTTGTACTGAGTGTACATTATATTGAATAATGTACATTCAGTACAAAAAAAATGTACATTTAATATATTAAAAATGTACTTTTTGTTATGGTCCACATAACACTGTGTGGACCATAATTTGCCCGAACCTGTTTGGGCCATTTTTGTAAAAAAGAAAAATTAAATTAAATTAAATACAATTGAAATACAATCAAATTGAACAAAACCATATAATATAAGAACCTCACTGATATTTCTGCAGTATACATCATTACATCCAAATTCCAAAGTATACCAGTGGGTGTCTCAAGATGGCAAGATATGAATTACATAACTCGCCCAAATATACATAATCACTTGTCACAACAAAAGAATAACAAATCATTCAACTTGAAATAGAAAAACAGACTCCAAACACAAATCAAATACTCACTTTTAATGTGACTCTGAAATGATACAGCAAAATGGCTGGGGAGGGAAAACGAAGAAACTCCTGTTCCATAAACAACCTCATATAACTGCACGATTCTTCTATCACGAATCTTCAACTCTTGAGTGAAAGACGAAGCTTGGGAAAGTGGTGGTTATGTCCCTAATTAATGAATTTTCTATGATTAGAATTTAGAACAGTAGAACGAATATTTAAAAAAAAAAAAAAAAAAAAGAGAGAGAAAAAAAAAAAAAAAAAGCATGATCTTGGTTAAAAGAACTCAGTAAATAAATTCATGCAGTGTATTTAACACCTACTTGAGGTACTGCAGGGTCATATTCTTCAAAAGTGATGGGTGTCGCAAGACCAAACCTCTCCATTCCTCCTTATCAATCTTCCCGTCGTGTTTTGTATCAGCTTCCTCAAATGTCTGGGGAATAGAGGAAGAAGTTAAACACACTATTCAATCTACAGGGATACATAATTGTCTATAACCCGTTTCTTAGATCAACATGATAAGACAGTTTTAATCCTAGTTACCAAATATATATAATAAAAAAATGACATGAAATTAATTCGTATTGTCTAAATGAAAAATGTTAAATGCAAAAGATAGGTGAAGGGGATTGGAGTGCCTCTTTAGTCTTTTGTGTTCCACCCCCTCCTCTTAAGAGCAGTTACATTTGTATTTTTTTTTCATTTTTTTTATTATCATTTAGGTGTCATATTTAAATTGGGAGTCCAGGATGATGAAGTACCTTGTCAATGATACTCTCAATAACGTCATCTGAAAGGTTCATACCAGATTCAGCGAGGGTAGCAACCACCATTTGCTTCACCTGCATTAGAACCATGATTAAAACGTTCCAGAAATCATTTTAAGAAGAAAAATATTGTCATCAAATCCCATATATGTGCTTATTTGGCCATAGCTTAGGGAGTTATTGGAGTTTATCTACTCCAAAAAGCTAAAAGTTGGGTAAAACAGTACTTGTTGATAATAGTAATACCATTTTGAAATATATAACAGGAAAAAAAAAAAACTCAAAATAAGCTCTTTTCTAACAAGTTTGGGCAATTTAATGGTGCATTAATGACACTTTTTGAATTCCAAATATTCTATATTTGAATAATTTTAACTCGTAATTAATAAATGCATGGCCTTAGTTGTAATTTTCACCATCTCTAATATAAAAACTAAAAAGAGTTTTAATAGTCAAATATCCAAACAACATATATATTCCAAGAACTTAAATACCATGTATGTATTTGATCAATCATATTGAAAACTTCTGCAACAAGTTCTTTTTTAAAAAAAGCTCTTTATTAAAATAGATTTTTTTTGGGAAGTTACAACCTAGCCAAACAAGCACTAAATATGTGATTGGACACTACACAATTCATTGATTGAAGAAAAATAATGCTTCCGAATTATGTCAATATTGTTTGTTTGGCTCAGATAATTGCTTCTTCAAAAAGAGGGTTTCTTGAAAGCATCAGTTTGAAACTTCTTGAAAAAGAATCTTTTCCCTCTAATATAGCCTCAAAAGCACTTTATTTATTTTTATTGTTATTGTTATTGGTTATAGCTATTGTTAGTTTGTTACTGTTGGTGTTTGGCCAACCTTCTATTTTTAATTTTTTGGTACATAAACTAAAAAATAAGCTAGGCCAAACAAGCATAGATTGTTCAAGATAACCTGTGAGAGTGTTATGTGCTCCCGTCATGGGCCAGAAAACATAGGGGAAAAAGGAAGAAAGAATAATAGTTGGAAAAGGAAAAGAAGAGAAGAAGACACTGGGTTTGCTTGAGACCCAAAACTCCCTTAGACCCTTTTTGGGATTAAATTTCTGCTTGTTATTATTCTGAATAATACTCCCTTTTTATAGGGGAAAATACAACTCATAGACTGACTAAATAAGCTAAGTAATCTGCTGAATCTTCTAAATAATTAAACTATCTAAATTAATTCAAAGACTAAGAATAATAAGGTAAATAACTATTTACTAATTTCTAAATAACTATTTATTAGTTTCTAAATAACTATTTAGTAATTTATTAATATCTAAACTATCTAATATAATAAAACAAGACTTCCTCAGAGCATGTATCATTACACCCCTCCTGGACATCAAGCTTGCCCTCAAGCTTGATAACTTTGTGCATCACGTAGTCAACACTTTCCACGATCAAATGGCCTCACCAAAAGAAGTGCAAATGGAAAAGCCTTTAGTGGCATTCTACTGATCAATGGAGGAGCGAACAGTGGTGATGAAGAACCCAAACTTGGACATCCTTTGAAGGAGTTATTTGGAACAACATGGGATGATGAGGGAGACACCAAAGATGAAGACTGACCAATATCATAGGACACAACCCTTAAATGAGATGGGGTTGGAGAGTGGTGAAATAACCCTCCCAAGCATATGACAGTTTTTGGAAATGGCACAATCTCAATTTCAGCAGCCTTTTGTGTTGAAACCACATGAGGCTGATCGGCTGAAACAGTGGCTTGCATTGGAGCTGTCTCCACATGTGGGTGATCAACAATGATTGTGAATGATGAATCATCCACGTTGAGTGATGTAACATCTCCATCTGTTTGCTGACTTCTTTCAGAAGTTGGCGTATTGATTTTTGGTGTTTGGCCATTGAGGAATTTCGCAATACATTGGGGAAAATCAGGCTTGGTAAACCGAGATTGAGGATGTGTGTTGTCCACTGCAGAATTTGCATTTTGAACTTCGGATCCTGCAGGTGGGGTTGATGGTTGATGGGCTCGAATATAGTTTGCCAATAATTGTTTCAACTCTTTCACTGATTCTTTGAGAGCTTCAAACTCAGACCGAGTGACGCCCATGACGCCGGCAACGGAACCAATGTTATGTGCTCCCGTCATGGGCAAGAAAACATAGGGAAAAAGAAAGAAAGAATAATAATTGGAAAAGGAAAAGAAGAGAAGAAGACACTGGGTTTGCTTGAGACCCAAAACTCCCTTAGACCCTTTTTGGGATTAAATTTCTGCTTGTTATTATTCTAAATAATACTCCCTTTTTATAGGGGAAAATACAACTCATAGACTGACTAAATAAGCTAAGTAATCTGCTGAATCTTCTAAATAATTAAACTATCTAAATTAATTCAAAGACTAAGAATAATAAGGTAAATAACTATTTAGTAATTTCTAAATAACTATTTATTAGTTTCTAAATAACTATTTAGTAATTTATTAATATCTAAACTATCTAATATAATAAAATAAGACTTCCTCAGAGCATGTATCAGAGAGCTCAAAAAAAAAAAAAAAAAAAAAAGTTGGCTCCATTCAGCCTATTAAATAGACCCATAACAACCTCTGAAATATCCTACTCTCAAAATGGAAAAGAATACATAAATAAATGCTCCATAATAAATTACCTCTTGTCTCTCAATGTAACCTTGTTGCTTGAGATCATATAATTGAAAAGAAACTGCAAAATTAACTCATCATAATTAGATGCAGCCAAGCAGGTACTTTGAATATGAAACTTCATATCAATACAAAGCATCTAACATACATTCAATCTTATCATCAATAGGGGCATTTGGATGAAAAACAGATAGTGCACGAGCAAACTCTTCAAAACCCAGGATTCCATTATGCTTTGTATCGAACAAATCAAACACCTGCACTTCATGGTCATGAAAGTAGAAGTCCAGTCTTTAATACTTGTAAAAGTATTGAGAGGAATAAAGATTCATCATTCATCACATAAATAAATCCATAGTCAACACTAAGTAAAATAATCTTGTTCATTGAAACAGCTTGACCATTGAAATCTTGTAAAAACATGTGCTCACTGGATGAGCACAGTAAATAATAACACCAATTAAGCAATTTGTGCGAGGAAACAACACATATTTTTAAAACTGGTAGGAAATCTGGACAACAATTAACAAGAACAAATTAAGGTAGTAAAGAAGATACCCGATCAGCAAATAAGCTTTCCTTTTTGTTTGTTTTAAATAACGCTAATTGAAACTCTTCCTGCAATATAGTACCCATTTCAAAATTCAATAGCATCTAGATTTTAGGACTCAGGCATTAATGCCTGAACTTATATGTAGGAGTTCTACTATAAGAAATCTGGATTCAAAAATATATACAGATTAATGATATCTTGAGAATTAAAACACAAAGACTGGCCAAATAGACACAAACCTTGTTTATAAGACCATCATCAATCACAGCACTGCTGATCTTTTTAAATAGCTCATAGAGTGCCTCAATTTCACTGACACTAACTGCAGCAGAGGAGGAAAATTTCATTGAATAGTGATCCAATCCATCACCCATCATACATCATACATTATACATCATACATTAAATAGAACTTTTGGCCACAATAGTTGAACCAAAAAAGTGATATTGTAAATAAAAAAATAAAAAATAAAAATAAAAATAAAAAACCTATGTTAATGCCATCTACAGCATATTTCCTTGTTCAAAAACATTTACATCTCAAAGAAATGTGAAATAATAGTTTGAAAAAAAAAATTGAAAGAAAGGTTTAATATTCCAAATCAGACATTAAATAAAAAACAATTGTAAGTATTAGTAAAGAAAAACCTGAATACAGGTTTTTAGAGATAAAATCTAAATACAAGCACATAGATTCATCCAGGTGAAAGTACAAATATGTATGACACCAAAATTTGTTTCATTTGCCGGACTTTCATGACATGAATTCAAATACCAAAGCAGAACTTACACACACATACATAGATATACATATATGATATACTTATATGACATTCAAGAAGCATACACACGGTCTCTCGTGCAAGGATTTCAGGATCATCAAGGCCCCGTGGTTGTCTATCAAGATCACAGCAACGTAGTAGGGAAGTGCCCAAATGTTTTATTCCCTCAAAGCACTGCAACATGGTATCTCCTGTGTATCAAAACGCTCCATACCTAGTACAACAATGGAGGACAAGGTCGAAGGGACAGTTTAGTGAGTTGAGAAGGAAGAAACAATATTTAGGACAAGCAAGCTATACAATGTCATGTTGCAGTAAATAAGTAACCTTTTGATCATTCTCTGCCTCTTCTAGTTGAACGCGGAACTCTGAATGCTATGTTGCGGTCGACCTACCCACAAGCAATAAGATTTGAAGAAAAAACTGTCTATAATACAGATAGATAAGGAAGAAACCTTTCAAAGAATAGAAACATCATTTGTTATTATCAAACTTTTCCTATATATGTTCCTCTCTGTTAGAAGAAGATCTCAATTAAAATATCATTCAAGTCATTAGATGCAAAATTGAACTGCCTCTTCAGATACTTCTACTTGATTATTCAATATTGAATTTTTCATTCTTAAACCTAAGAACTTAAAAGTGAAAAAGTATATTTTTAGATCCTTGTCTAATGACTTGCAAATGTGATTATGACAGAAAATAAAAAATCAGAGACTATCATGTAACCATGTCAGAATATCATACTCGATACCACTAATATTCCTGAGGTTACATGAAGTTGTCAATCAGTAGAATGAAAAGCAGAATGGGAAAGTGTGCATCTAAGTCACGAGTTCAATTCTTCCTAACACCCAGTCGGTCAAGCAAAAGAAAAGTGAAGAAAAGGAAGCCTCTAAAGAAGTCGTTTATATATAAGATTCCCTGTGAAGCTCTGTTTTCTATCACGAGTGCACTCTAGTGTCTCAAACATTTATTCCCATTCAAATGGGTTATCAACAACATTTTCAGTTATATTAGGAAACAATCCAGTAAAACTTTACAAAAGGGCACTTTGAGAAAAATTTCAAATACCTGAACATTAATTCAGGATTGTTGTGTTCTTCACACAACCCAATTCCTCAAGGAACCAGTCCCTGTGATCTCTAACTGACAACAACTGAAAATTTCATTTGCTTTCTTCTCAAAACCCAACCTACAAGGTCTCAATTCCAAACTTCAGCCTTCAGGGTACATTTTGATCACCTTTAACTCACGTTTCAGAACATTTAATGACAAAAAACGGAAAATTAGCACATTTTCATGCAAAAATTAAATATTGCACGTTGTTCATCACTACTCTGCTGTAATTACTACCACTCTACCAGAGGGCAGAAAATTTCAGAGTTTATACCATAAACAAAAAAATAGAAATAAAAACTCGGTCGATTTTAACATACACATCGAATATACAAACTACGAAGAATGTTTACACCAATAATTCAACAATTACACAAATATAATCGATTCAATCGGCAATTATCCAGACCAGATCTGAGACTATCCAACAGACAAATTACGACTAGTCCGAATTTCTTAAAGCAAGTGATTAGTGTTTCAATTTAAATGAGATTATTACCAGAAGATTAAAAAAAAAAAAAAAAAAAAAAAAAAAAGAGTAAAAAACTGAACCTGAAATTTTAGAGAGAAATGGTGATGAGAGACAGAGTCAGAGATAACTTCTGCTGCTACCGTTGTTTCCTGAAGCTAATGATTGGTAAATACAAGGCAAGAGAACTTCAAGCAAGAATCACGACATTTTTTCTATTTTAATATATTTTTTTCCTTTTTTCACTTTATTTTTTGAGAGGTTCCTTTTTCACTTTATATTTGCTGCTCCTATAAATTTGAAAATATTATTTAAACTTCTAAGGCTCTGTTTGGCAACGCTAAGCTAGGAGCTTATAGCTTATTTTAAGCTACTAATAAGCTATAAGCTCTGTTTGGTAATGTTCCCAAAACAAGCTCCTAGCTTAAAATAAGAGCTTATTTTGGAACGCTACTTTAAGTAGCGTTTCAAAATAAGCTCCTAGCTTCCTAACTTTTTTTCCATCTTTACCCTTATTATTTTAAAGTAATGACATGTTTTAACCTTATGAATTAAAACCCTTTCTCTTCCCCTATCCCAACTTTCACGTCAATCCCTTCTTTAGTCTTGTTTCTTGCTAAACAATTATGTTGAAACTTTAGCTTATTATTATTATTATTATTATTATTATTATTATTATTATTATTATTATTATTGTTGTTGTTGTTGTTGTTGTTGCTATTGTTGTTGTTGTTGTTGTTGTTGTTGTTGTTGTTGTTGTTGTTGTTGTTGTTGTTGTTGTTATTATTATTATTATTATTATTATTATTATTATTATTATTATTAATGTTATTTTAAAATTAGCAATATGGCTTCAATCTCAAATTGAACAAGAGCCATCAACGAAAATTTAAGTCACACCTCTAATATCTCAAATTCAAAGTAGTAATACCTCCATCAAAGAAAATTTAAGTCACACCTCTATGGAGATGAAGGAGATTCGCAACAACATTGCTACTTCACTATGGGATGCTAGATCATGATCATGCTAATAGTTTTATTTTAAAAAGTGTTTACTTTTTTTGGAAGACGAAATGTTAAATTTTAATATGTAAACAAATTAATTTAAATTTTATAAAGATGTCCTTTTTAGTCTTTTTACATTTATCAGCTTATCAAAAAGCTAATTTTACCAAACACTTTCAATCATAACAGCTAGCTTAACAGCTCTTCAATTTTCAGCTCCGAGCTTATAGCTTTTCAACTTTCAGCTCCTTTTCAGCTATCAGCTCCTAGCTTATAGCTTTTCAGCTAGGTTTGCCAAACAGAGCCTAAGTACTACTCCTTACTTTTACTCCTTCATTTAAAATTTTGAGGTTACATTTTACTTAGAACGTACACGATGAAGATAACGTAACTGAGAATAAAAATTAAGAATCCATGTTATAGGACTCAATAAATTTAAATGCTTATAGTGTCATTTATTAAAATATTTAATCTTTGAAAAAATGATCTTGTTACTTGTTAGTCCTCAATTGTACCATAATTGTGCATTTGGTCTTTTAATTATTTGGACAATCCCATTTAATTTTTGAATTATTTGCATAATGACAATTTTAGCCCATCATTTCATAGATTGGTTAAAATTTAATGTTAATATATGAGCAAATATGAAAATTCATTTGCACGAAATTACAATGAAAATAAAGAGTAAAAATAGTATATATTGTTGATGGTTTCGTCGGGATTGAATCCATCATAAATCGAGTATGAAAGTATAGAACGAATGTAGAAAAATGGTAGTATTATTACCCGGGGGTGTTATACCCAAAATGGTATGTACAAAGTTTTAGATACTAGTCCAAAATCGTGGTTCAAAGAATAAATATTATAACTCAAGTAGAGGACTGTGAATAATTATGAATGATATTGTAGCTAGTGTGAGTTGAATCCTAGTGTTCCTGTTAGAAGTCAAGACCATTGACCACCAAGCTATGATGTATTGTAAGGACCTAAGGATGCTTTTAAGGGGAGTCAATGGTACCTTATATAGTGTTGAAGACCTTCTGGATGCTTGACAAATGTATGGCATCGTGATTATTGGCCACAAATGTGCCACACACTACCTGGATGTCAACGATCTCTACACCGGTAAATAAAACATCCTAACTTCTAGTACGTGATATCTTGAGTGTCTTGGATGGTTAGTGCTTCTGTTGTTATGTTAGATGTCACAGGTTTGAACCTCATTATTTGACCTTTGTTAATATTTTGCTTCCTTTCATACCCCACTTCAGCTTCTTGGGCCACCATTATTTTCTATCATTCTGATCGTTATATTATACTGTGGACCATGGTCTTATACGCATATGTGTCTTATGTTGTGAGATTTTGTGTATTGTATTATGAAATTATGTACCTTAAGAGTATTATGTACCTGCAACAAATTAATAGTTATATCGTACTATACATAGACCCTGGTCCTATATGCTTATGTGTATTATGATGTGAGTTTTTGTGGTCCTATCGTAAAAAACATTTTTATCGCCGGAATTGTCTTTAAAATCTTGATGATGGGTTATTTTAGGTAAAATACCGGTTATTGGGTTTAGATGGACTAAAATGATAAGTTTTAGTGTTTAATTGTACTTTTTTGAAGTTCAAGGGCCTAATTGCACTTCCGAGTAAAGTTCAATGACCTATTTGACCCTTTACCTTTAAAAAAAAAAGTAATAAACACTTTATTCGTGATTAATATTATAAGTAAAACAAATTGCACTTTTGGTCATGTGACTATTGGGGTGTTGGTAATTTGAGTACTTGACTTTCAAAGCTCTCAATTTAGTCATTTAACTATGCAATTGTTAGCATGTTTGGTACTGCCGGCCAATTTTCACCGAAAAAACGTAATTGGGTTCTTTTTTTTTTTTTTTTTTTTTTTTTTTTTTTTTTTTTTTTTAGGAGGGTAAACGGTCATTGCAAAGGGGAAAAAAGCGTCGTACTGGTTTCTTTCTCTTCCTCGCCGGATTGGTTTCTTTCTCTTTCATCGAAACACTGAATCACGTCTTTCATCGAAACCTTTTTCAAGTGTGGCGGAGAAGGGGTCAAAATCCTTCCTCCGGTGAGGATGCCTCCTTAATCCTTTGCTTCAGCGATTGCGGAGAGTCCGACGGTTTCCCCTCATACTGCAACCTCGGTGACGGCTTCAATGGCTTAATCTTGCCGCCATTGAACAGGTCATCCGCCACAGAGAAAGAGGATTTCTCCAACTACCCACTAAAATCAAAAGCGAACTCGTCATCGTGGTCATAATCATCATCGTCTTTGGGCTTCGGAATTCCGGGCTCTTCTTCCTAATCAAACGGAACTCCCAAGAAACCAGTCCGGCACTCCCCCCCCCCCCCCCCCCCCCCCCCTTGCAATGACCGTTTTACGCTCATCAAAAAACAATTTGAACCCAATTACGTTTTTTTCCGGTAATTTGACCAACATGACCAAATCTATTAACAATTGCATAGTTAAAGAACTAAATTGGGAGTTTTGAAAGTCAATTACTCAAATTACCAACACTTCAATAGTCACAGGACCAAAAGTACAATTTGTTCTTATAAGTATTACATTTTCATATTGACCCTACTCGTCTCGCGGATAATAATTTGTGAGACGGTCTCATATAAGAGTCACTCAAACTCAATATATGATCAAAACTGCTAAATTTTATATATTTAGTATCGATACTTCCAAATAATGCAACCGCGCTTTCCTCATCTCCTCCCTCGCCCGCATCAACATAAATTCGAATATGTTTGAAATAAAAAATACAAATTTTGTTAAAAAAAAAATACAAATTTTCTCTTCACGTAATTAGAAAAAAAGTTGAAGGGATAGAAAGATTTGTTTTCTATAAAAAAAAAATGCAAAAAAGAAGACATTTGTTGGGTATAAATATTGAATTCGTAAACATATTGTTCAGGGGTCACCATGAGATTTGCTTTATACTCCGTATTAAAGAGGGCTGTAACAGTTCCCAACAAAGTTGCTTTTATCCCATGAAAGCACATACTCCCAAGCCCTATATATGTTGTTCACTGTAGTGTTCATCATTCTCTATGTTCCTCCCTCCCTCCCTCCTTAAATTACTAAAAACTCACCACACGCCACCCTGCCCTTCCTTTTTCTTTATTCTGTATCCAATCTCTCTCACCTCAATCACACTTCATTCTCTGCATTAATTATTACTTCCCCACCACTACCACTGTTTCTCTAATTTAGCAGTTTAGCTTCTTGGCTTTAATTTGCAGTCTGAAGAGGTTGAAGAAGAACTGGGCGGGTTTCATATATATATATATATATGGGGTTTCTCCTGCTGCATGCATTCTGTTCTTGGCAGGCAGTTTCTGCGGTGTTGCTGAAGGTCGATCGAGAAGACGAGAACCACCGGCATCAGGGGCTAAGCAGTGAACCAATTTCCCACATCGAATTCATACCACAAGTATTATCTCTTAATAACCTCCTAGCTGGGACGTCCGTTCGCTGGGTTTGGTAACGCAAGCCTGTAACCCAAGTGGGAGCTGTAAGATGGTGGAACAATTGGGCTTTCCCTGAGGGTCGGGCTTGGGTTGCTCCTTACTGGCCTGCCCGTTCCAAGTGGTGAGTTGGGCCGTGGAGTCTCCGCTAAAGTGGAGGCGTCTCGGCCCTTAGATCGGAGGGCACCGCGTCAGGCTGGCTTCACAGAGCAGCGAAAACCTCCTCCTCTCTGCAGTGGAAGGATAACAGGCCGGTGCAATCCTTGTCCACCAGCACCTGATGGGCCGCCCAAATTGAACCACCATCTTTTTTATTTTTAGAGCTCGGTTTATTGGGTAAAAAAAGTATAAGAAATTAACCTCGCATCTTCTGCCTTTCTCCTCTGTAAAAATTACGCCGACAGCTAGCTGTAAACAAAACACAAGTTTTCGATCTTCTGTTTTGCCCTTTTTTATTCTCCATATCTCTCAGTCATTATGAAGTTTTAAAGGAAGTTTTGCAATTTGTGTGATTTATTTACTCCTCAGTTTATTTTTCCAAACCAAAAATCTTATAAGACGGTATATTTATTTAAACGATATTATAAATTTTGTGTTTATCGACATCATTTTATTTTCTAGATCAGTCTTAATATAATTCTTTTTAGGTTTCAAACGATGGCCAGAAGTAGATCTGGGATGCCCGTCTTCAATCTGATGCTATAATACGCAGCTTCTGCCTCGGTAATTTCTATCAGATTCCCTGCCATTTCGAGAAAATTAATGTTGATAATGATTACCCACATTTTTTTTTCGTTATTTTGGTTTTATTTGGATTAGGCAGATGAGGTGGTTCGGTTGTTGAATGTGATTTTGGAGGGATGTTGTGATGGGTATTTATAAACACAGCAGCGAGCTCTTCCCAGAGAGAAGAGGCATAGCTGTTGTTGTGTCTAAATCTCTGGATTCACGTAGGAGTCGAAGGCTCAGCCGGGTTTCGAAACAAAGTTTGTTGCTTTGGGTTCTTCTGCTTGCTGTGCTGTTTTCAATCTATTTGATTGTTGTTGGTTTGAAGATGCACTCTCATGGTGAGTGGGAATTTATTTATCCCTTTTATTGTCTAATGTGGAAAAAATGAGCTTAGCATGTACACATAACAGGAGCAGTTTCCAATTCTGCAAATTTGAGTGGCATTTGAGTTTTATAATGAAAATGGCATACTCTGTTAGAATCCATAAAACTGTCAAGAGCCTGTTGTGAAGTGAGCCTTGTTGGTCATTTTGGACAGTAAACCTTGGACCATAAGACATCCCGCATTACCTTTATTTCAAGTTGTTTGATGTTTGTTTACAAGTCAATGTATCTGTTAATCAATAACACCCAATAGCTGTTGTAGTGGTCATATTGTTGTATGCTTAACTAAAGCTTTTTAGTTAAGTATACACTTGGCCTTCTTGGGGTTGTATATTATGTGGTCATATATGTCGACTCAAGTCTTTTACCCCTTGGGGTTGGCTATTATGTGGTAATATATGTAAACTCAAGCCTTTAACTTCTTGGGGTTGCATAGCTTGGTGCCTTGGTACTATGCTGCATTATAGTAATTTCGATGGCAAAACATGCTCCATGCTGTGTTAACTACATACAGAACAATGCTGTGTGTCTGTCTTAAAAGAGTAGACATTTTGAGGTTCATAATTTTAGATTGTTTATAAAGTATAAACTCAGTAACATGTATCATATTTTGAGAATGACTATGAATAGAGAAAAACTGACACAAATTTAGAATTATTGAGGTGTGTGTCTTTGATCATTCTCTCAGGTGGGTTGCAAGACAGACAAGACAGTCATTCATCTTGGGTTGAAATACAAGAAGAAATTTCTGGATTTAATACTTCAGAATCGACAAGGAAGAAACCACCCCGCAAGCAGAGTAAGATAGCTTTTACTGTCTTTCATTACATTGTTATATAATGTTGATTCTATTTCCAGATTGTCTGCTAATGATGCTGTTTGTGGAGTGGTGTTTGAATGAATAGATCGTCTTTTAACAAATAGTATTAGAGTTCATGGAAAATTGGAAATTATTGCTTGTGAACCTTATACAAATAATATTTCTGAATGATTATACACACACAATGTTCTCGTAGTACTAGTGCCCCATTTTCTGGTAGTGCTAGTGCTCCTTGCAGTTCAATGGCATTGACCTAAGATTCTATGTAAGTGTCCTTGGGTTCAAACCATCCTCTCCCTTAAATGTACCAAAAAGAAAAGAAAACTTGTTTTGTTGTATCTATCATGAACTTTTCGAGTATTGAAGGTTGACTCTGGTTATTTTTTAGTATAATATGGCTTCGAGTGGATAATTAGCCCCAGAAGGAAAAGGAAAGGCATAATCATCAATCTGTTGTGACAAGATGTCTTTGACCACCCTCCACCCTTTTACTGTTTACTCTACATAATCGAACATAGACATATAGGAAATACAGTGATCTTATCAAAAGCATCAGTTTTATCACATTTGTGTTGATTAATCCTATTAAGAAATTGTAGATTAATAATTCAATGGTTTATTTTTTATTTTTATGATTTAGCAACTCATAAATTTGACTTCGTATTTTATTTTTCCAGAGTTTTTCCCTTGTGAGGTAGCGTTGCGAGATTCAGTTCATTATCTTATTAACCCAGAGGATTCAATAAATTTCACTTACTTCTCTTTGGATTACATCCAAAGAGAAGACAAGATCTCTTGGAATGGAGCTTCTGAACTTAGATTTGGAGGACATCAGACCCTTGATGAAAGAGAAAAATCATTTTTTGCTACCAACCAAACAATTCATTGTGGCTTTGTGAAGGGGGGTGAAGGTTTCCCAAGCACTGGATTTGATTTGGATGAGAAGGACAAAAGATATATGAGTACATGTAGAGTTGTTGTATCATCATGCATCTTTGGTAGCTCAGATTTCTTAAGAAGGCCAACCAATAAACTGGTAATAATCCACTAATTTTCTGAGAATCGTCTTCTAATATGAGTTTTCTTCTTTTTGGCAATGCTATCTAATTGGCACAGTGAACTTTTATGTACGATATACTAAACTGAACTTCTTGAATGGTCCATGAGTAATCATTGAGGAACATATAAAAAAACTGCCTAAGATACTGCTCTACATGTTAATGGTATTGATGTCAAATTGTTATGTTTTTCAGATGAGTGGATATTCCAAGAAGAATGTCTGTTTTGTAATGTTTGTTGACGAGGGAACACTTTCCAAGCTAGCAGCAGAAGGACATGTTACAGATGAAGAAGGACATATTGGGTTGTGGAAAATAGTGGTTGTCAAGAACTTACCATACGGAGATATGCGGAAAACTGGAAAGGTGCCAAAATTTTTATCTCATCGCCTCTTCCCTTCTTCCAGGTGATTCTCACACTATGTTCACTGTTATCTGATTGCTTGTTCGAAATGAATTATGACTTATTTCTTTCTCTTTTGCCACATACTTCAGGTATTCTATTTGGATTGACAGCAAGTTGCGCCTTATAGCTGATCCAATGCGGATTATTGATCACTTTTTGTGGAAAACTGGGTCGGAGTATGCCATTTCAAATCATTATACCCGGCACTGTGTCTGGGAGGAGGTGATCCAAAACAAACGGCTAAATAAGTATAATCACACTGCAATTGATGAACAATTCAACTTTTACAAGGCTGACGGTCTTCCCAAATATGATCCTTCTGACCCTAATACACCTCTTTCAAGCTGTGTGTATCTTTTCTCACTTCACTCTTATTATTTCTTCTTTTTTTCCATGGTTTGGTGTTGGCTTTGTGATTCATCAGCAATTAGTTTGTTGAGCATATAGCCATTAATGTGCAATCCAACTATCAGCTTAGGCTTTTAGTTGAGATGGAGCACATGCTTCAATTTAGTTGGCAATCCAACTATCAGCTTAGGCTTTTAGTTGAGATGGAGCACATGCTTCAATTTAGTTGGCAATCCAACTATCAGCTTAGGCTTTTAGTTGAGATGGAGCACATGCTTCAATTTAGTTGCCTATGGAGCCAATATTCTAATTGTGCTTGCATATTGCAGATGTTCCAGAAGGTTCCTTTATTGTCAGGGCTCATACTCCAATGTCAAATTTATTTTCATGCCTTTGGTTCAATGAAGTAGACCGTTTTACTTCACGCGACCAGCTTAGCTTTGCATATACATTCTTGAAACTGAAGAGAACGAATCCAGACAAACCATTCCGGTTGCGAATGTTTAAGGTGAGACATCTTTCCATGTCTTTACATTCTGCTCCTTTGGTTCACAGTATTTTTACACCTATCTCATTTCGCTCATAAGTCATAGCCTCCACAAAGCTATCAATCATACATATATCCAAATCAGTACGCTTCAGAACTTCAGCAGTAGTTGATTGAAAACTTGTTTCAGGACTGTGAACGTAGGTCACTCGTGAAGTTATTTCACCACAGGGTACTGTCGCCTCCTCCATGATGAGTCAAAGATTACGAGTGTTGAGAATTGTCACTGAAGTGTCTGCATAGATCGTTATTCCTGTATTCCTTTGCTGTCGCTTCAGAAAATTTTGAGGAATCCCTGGGCGGTTTAATAGTGGACCTCCAAGGAATGGGAATGGGGTGCATTGGCATTCAAATTTATTGGTAGTCTGGTAGATATTGTAACTGAGGGATTTTTTTTAGCTCGAGAATCCAGTCCTAGGACTTGTACATTCTTTCTTTTTTGTACATTGAAAATTCTGGGGGTTTTTTCTTTATATTTACCACAATGAAATTAATTATTTGTCATTTATTGCTCTTATCAAGGAATTACTTAGGCAAGAACATACTTTTTTCTTTATTATTAATTATTATGTGTACCCACACTATTTTCAGATAATATCTTAGCTTCAACAACATGGTCTGCCAATCTAGTAATTACAAATCTCATTCCATCAACCCCAGAGAGTGATCATATTTCGCAAAATCATAATTGGAGGTCTAACCTTTAGAGCAAGAGAATGGTTAGGAATGTCGGAGTATCGAAATCTGTTTAGGAACTCCGGGGTGTGCAACTCAGCAAATGTAATACACATCATATCGACAAACAGTGTCGGAGTTGGAATCCATCTGAATGATTTAAACTTCTCGTATGCACATTAAATCTAGTGTTGGTGCCAATATAGCTCAAGTGCTCGACCATTTAGATACTTTAGATTACAAATACCCGCACAAAATATAGAGAATGTACTCTTAACTATTGCTTCAATTGATCACATTGAGACTTTAATGCATTATCTTTTGTAATTTCTATCTTAGCATGCCCATCATTTTCTACACCAAATTTACCATGAACTAGCAACTATCCACTTTGCAAAATTATGGATCTGTCATGAGTATAAAATAAAAAATAGAAATAACATTTTACCAAACAGGCCAATGATAAAATTGTTGTTTATATAAATAGTAAAGACAAATAAAATAAAAATTAGCCTGTGCAAAATTGGAATCAACTACTCCCAAATATATGGGAGATGAAAAAGGGAATAAATATGGTGATTTGACACGGTAAATTAAACCTATGTTTAAGGCAATGGAAGTATCTAGATCCCCTAACGAACTACACTATTTATAGCTCTGTTGTTCAAAACTCTGTAACTTCGCAATCGCTCTTACACTTCCTTAGAGATCCGAGATCGACTACAATGGCGGAGGGTGAGACGTTCGCTTTCCAGGCCGAGATCAACCAGCTTCTCAGTCTCATAATCAACACGTTCTACAGCAACAAGGAGATCTTCCTTCGTGAACTCATCAGTAATTCTTCTGATGTCAGTATCTCTCTATCGATTATACATACTTATTCATTCATGCAATCGTACATGCACCTATAGTTTGATAGTTTGATTCATTTTTATGTACAATTGATTTGGTAAACGTAGTTTATTGGATTACTACATAGTGTTTTTAATAACATTGTTGATTCCTTGTTTATAAGGTTATTTCTTGGTAGATTGATATGACTGTTATAGTATGATGTGAATTGCAACAAGTTGAATAATGTTTGTTCTGAGAAATATAAATGAATATGGAGATACATTGCTGTGTTGAAGTTTGTGCTGCTGGCTTGTAAAATATATTGGAGAGAAAATATAAACAATCACGCGTTAACTCTGTTTTGCTGAATTATGAAATGTATGTTGAGAATTGAGATCTAGTGATTTTGCATAATTTAGTTATATCACCACTTAAAGCAATAATCATCCCCAATAAAATGCATAAAGTTTGATAAATGGATCATAAGCGGATTCGGCTTTAGCTTCTGGCTAGACCGAGCGCTTTTGGTACGACCGAGCGAGCGTAATATGATATGTATGGCCGTCCGATCTTTTTCTGCAATACATAGGGGTTGTAGCAATAATATAAATGTTTTCATAATCTGATCTGTTCATGTGAGTAGCTGTATGCATTATTCCATTGGAGTTACTATGTCTAATGTGTTGATCTGCTTGGCGTAGCTTATTGAGAATATTATGTATGAAATGTGTCTAGGCTCTGGACAAGATTCGATTTGAAAGTTTGACGGATAAGAGCAAACTAGATGCTCAACCTGAGCTCTTCGTACACATTGTCCCTGATAAGGCCAACAATGCACTGTCTATTATTGACAGTGGTGTTGGTATGACAAAGGCTGGTAAGTGGTGGTGCCAAGTTTGTGTTCTATTCTGCTTCTTATTGTTGTTTATGCTGATCTTTTTTACATTTGTGCATTTTAGACCTGGTGAACAATCTTGGTACAATTGCGAGATCTGGGACCAAAGAATTCATGGAAGCTCTTGCAGCTGGTGCTGATGTTAGCATGATTGGACAGTTTGGAGTTGGGTTCTACTCAGCTTACTTGGTTGCTGAGAAGGTCATTGTAACAACAAGGCACAATGATGATGAGCAGTATGTGTGGGAGTCCCAAGCCGGTGGTTCATTCACTGTTACCCGGGACACTTCTGGTGAGAATCTGGGTAGGGGTACGAAAATTACCCTTTTCCTTAAGGAAGACCAGCTTGAATATCTTGAGGAGCGCCGGCTTAAGGATTTAATAAAGAAGCACTCTGAGTTCATCGGCTATCCAATCTCTGTGTGGACTGAGAAAACCATTGAGAAGGAGATTTCTGATGACGAGGACGAAGATGAGAAAGATGAGAAAAAAGACGAGGAAGGAAAAGTAGAAGAGGTTGATGAAGAAAAGGAGAAGGAAGAGAAGAAAAAGAAGAAGATCAAGGAAGTTTCTCATGAGTGGGCCTTGGTTAATAAGCAAAAGCCTATCTGGATGAGGAAGCCAGAGGAGATCACAAAGGATGAATATGCTGCGTTCTACAAAAGCCTCACCAATGATTGGGAGGAGCACTTGGCAGTTAAACACTTTTCAGTCGAAGGTCAGCTGGAATTCAAGGCAATTCTGTTTGTTCCAAAGAGGGCACCCTTTGACCTCTTTGACACAAGGAAAAAGCTGAATAACATCAAGCTTTATGTTCGACGTGTTTTCATCATGGACAACTGCGAAGAGTTGATTCCAGAATATTTGAGTTTTGTGAAAGGCATTGTTGACTCTGAGGACCTTCCTCTCAACATCTCGAGAGAGACGTTGCAGCAAAACAAGATCCTTAAGGTCATTCGCAAGAACTTGGTTAAGAAGTGCATTGAGCTCTTCTTTGAGATTGCGGAGAACAAGGATGATTACGACAAGTTTTATGAGGCTTTCTCCAAGAACTTGAAGCTTGGTATCCATGAAGATTCTCAGAACAGAACTAAGATTGCTGAACTGCTGCGATTCCATTCCACCAAGAGCGGCGATGAAATGACCAGCTTGAAGGACTACGTGACAAGGATGAAAGAAGGACAGAACGACATCTACTACATTACTGGCGAGAGTAAGAAGGCTGTGGAGAACTCTCCATTCCTGGAAAAGCTGAAGAAGAAGGGGTACGAGGTCCTTTACATGGTTGATGCTATTGATGAGTATGCTGTTGGACAGTTGAAGGAGTTTGAGGGAAAGAAGCTCCTTTCTGCAACTAAGGAAGGTCTCAAGTTTGAAGAAAGTGAGGAAGAGAAAAAGAGGAAGGAAGACTTAAAAGCCAAGTTTGAAGGTCTGTGCAAGGTTGTGAAGGATGTACTTGGAGACAAGGTGGAGAAGGTGGTTGTTTCTGAGCGTGTTGTGGACTCTCCTTGCTGTCTGGTTACGGGAGAGTATGGATGGAGTGCTAACATGGAGAGAATAATGAAAGCACAAGCTCTTCGGGACTCTGGCATGGCGGGATACATGTCTAGCAAGAAAACGATGGAGATCAACCCTGAGAATCCCATAATGGAGGAGCTTCGGAAAAGATCAGATGCGGACAAGAATGATAAATCAGTGAAGGATCTAGTGATGTTGCTTTTCGAGACAGCTCTCCTCACGTCGGGTTTCAGCCTTGATGAACCCAACACCTTTGGGAACAGAATTCACAGGATGCTGAAGCTCGGGTTGAGCATTGATGAGGATTCTGGGGATGCGGATGTTGACATGCCTCCATTGGAGGACGATGCTGATGCTGAGGGTAGCAAGATGGAGGAAGTTGACTAAGTTGGAGTATTTCTTTTACTTAGTTCTGGGATTTGTGTGGATCCATCGGCAGTCATTTTCAATTTGATCGCCTATCCGTATTCCCCCCACCCATCTAATATTGTCAAATGAATGCACAATTTTGAATAATAAGATATAAATTCACTTCATCACTCACTTTCAAATCATAAATAAGAGTAATGCAAATAGATTCAATAATAATCGAGTTTTGGACTTGGTCACAGCCATATTTATTTCTGCATTTTGCTTACAGGAGCTTTAGTTTTCATGGATGCTTTAAAGTCTTCCACTCTTCAAATCAAAACACAATTCTGTTTGTCACTTTTGCTGTATATATATAATATACGGAGTTAACAATTGTTGCAGTCAGCCAGGAACATGGAAATAACTTTTTTTGTATCCTTTCTTCTCATTTCTCTTCTGAATACTAGTCCATTCTCCTATGGAGTAGAAACAATTTCTGGAAACAAATACATAACTCAAAACACAACTATATCATCTCCCAATGGAAGATTCGAGTTGGGTTTCTTTAAATCTGCTCAGTCTTCTAACTATTACGTTGGTATTTGGTACAAAAATATCTCCCCTAAAACAGTAGTGTGGGTAGCAAATAGAGTCACCCCAATCCCCTCCGCCGCAATCCACTCCTCCAAATTTCGAATCCTCGTGCTAGCAACTCTCCGCGACGACGGAAACTTGGTATTGAGCAACGACGGCGTGAATTCGAAAACCCCACTTTGGCAAAGCGTCGAACACCCAACAGACACATTTCTGCCGGGTTCCAAGTTCGGATACAACAAGCGCACCAAAACCGGACAAGTCCTGACGTCGTGAAAAAAAAACTCCCGACGATCCATCACCCGGGCTCTATTCTTTCACCAACGACGGCAACACGGCCTTCCAATTGTGGAACGGCACAGAGGAATACTGGAACAGCGGGCCCAAATTCGGATTGGGGATTTCACTCACGTTGAAGCCGAGTCCCGCCTTCAATTTCAGCATCGTCGACAACGAGAACGAGACCTACTTCACTTACTCTGTAATTGAATCGGTGATATCGAGAGGGATACTGGACGTAAACGGACAACAGAAGTCGCTAACGTGGTTGGAGGCTACAAACGAGTGGGCGGCGATCCATCTTGTTCCGGCGCAACAATGCGACGTTTACGCGTATTGCGGCCCATTCAGCATCTGCAGCAATGAAAACTCATCGCCGGCGGTTTTCGCTTGTTTGTATGGCTTCTCAGAGAAACAGAAGGGTTTGAATGAATTCTTCCCAGGCTGTGTAAGGAAGAGCAGATTGAGGTGTGAGGAAATGGAGGAAAGGTTCAAAATGTATACAAATATGGGATTGCCAAGACATCCTCAGAACACTACAGCCGGGAGTGAAGCAGAATGCGAGTCCATTTGTCAGAAAAATTGCTCTTGTACCGCTTATGCTTACACCAATTATTGTTCCATTTGGGTAGGAGAACTTTTTGACCTGAAACAGCTTGGGAAAGACGACATCAATGGAAGCACGATTTACGTCAGACTTACCCCTTCTGAATTCCCAAATATCCAAGGTAAGTAATTTATAACATATCCCTAGTATCTGCTCAATACCGTATTATATTCAAAAGATGTCAATCAGGCCAATTCATTTAGTTTTGAACTAACTTTATTATGCAATAGTTATACCATGGATCCAGGTCCACATTGGATTCGAATCTAAAATACACAATTTACATACTAAAATGTTTGCAACTTGAATTGTTAGCATTTAGTATGTAAATTGTGAACATTCAGTATGTAAATTGTGTGGTCTTTTAGATTCGGGTTCACCTTGCCACCTTACAAGGTGGATCTAGATTCACGAAATAATTTGCCCTTATCGTGCCGTCAAGCATTTTTAATTTGTTCGGGCCAATCAATTTTTTTTATTAAATTTAAAATTCTTAACTCTAACCCTAAAACTTCAAGTTATCATACTTAAAATTTTTGAGATTTTTTTTGAGATTTTTTTTTTGAGATTTTTAAATTAACATTTTAAACATTCAATTTTAATAAAATAACGCATTTACACTAATAAATATAAATTTATACATTATTCAATCAATATAAACCTTTATTTCTAAATTCCAACTAAAAATAATTAATATTTTTACATTATAATATACGGAGTAATAATTATAACAAGTTTTTTTTTTTTTTTAAATCATTATTTATTTTATAATAAACTTATTAAAATTTTATTTACAAATTTAATAAAAATTACTAAAATAATCTTACATATAAGTTCCTTATATATATTGTTCTATATTACTTGTGAAGCAAAAAATAACTTTAAGTGACTCAGGCTAATAAATTTGGACGGTTGAACTTATCGGACTAAAAAAATTTTGATTCTATTAAAAATTTTCGGAATTATCAGGTCAGCTAATCGGATTAAGATTGACATCCCTACCCAGAATATTAGTGTCATTTGATATCCCTTTGATAGTTTGATTTAAGAGAAAGCCTGCATCCACTACAGAAGGTGCACTCGTGGTGAAATTTGCTTTTTGATCCTAGTCGGCAAATGATCATCAAAAGAAAAACTATTCTAGATAGATTATCCATAAATGACCGAATCAAACTTAAAATTTGTGATTACCAAGCAATTGTTTGATCAAACTTAACTGAATGTGTTTTGTTTTCTTTTCATGCCAACAGATAACTCACACCACTTGTCAGGAAAGCTCAAAGTTATCATTCCTAGTATAGCAGTTGCCGCAGCAGCTCTAATTGCTTGCGCTATTTTCTGCATCTGTTTTAAAAGGATGAGAACAGCATTGAAAACAACAGGTACGTAGTAGTTAATTGTAGAGAAATTAAATTTTCAGTGTTGACATTGATTCATTAAAACCATATATATTTTGAGTCTCTGAAATATTAGGGTTTGGAATAATTTTCTGTTCACTTCAGAACATGCAGTGGAAGCAATGGATCAAGTGATAGATGAAGATACTGATGAGAATGGCGGCATTGGTGTTCAGTTCTTTACTCTCCAAAGCATATTGGAAGCTACAAACAACTTTTCCAATGCAAATAAGCTTGGAAAAGGAGGTTTTGGTCCGGTTTATAAGGTTATCAATCAATTATTCCGTATTTCTTTAGCTAGCTAAGCAATACATTTTAGGTTGTTGCTTTTGCTTTTCTATAACGGAGTGTTTGGTAAATAGCTGTTAGCTGATTGAGTTAGTAGGTTTGACTAGTTGATATCATTAGTTAATTGTAGAAAAGTGTTTGGTAAATTAGCTGATAGCTGATTACATGCAAAATGACTTTCCCAAAAAGCTGATAGAAAAAATTGCTTTGAGTAGCTTTTTGAATTTTAGCATTTTGAAGCAATAAGTTGTTACAAAAAGCTAATTAATCAAACACTCATATTGATTGTTTAACCAAGTTTAACCACTAATAGTGGTCAAATAAGCCAAAATTAACTGATAAGCTAACTATTTTACCAAACATGACCAATATCTAATAATGAAAATGGTCTTGTAGGGTATCAATAGTTATGCTGTGCAACCGAATGTACCATGCGCATGGTGCATACGGTTCAAAACGACGTCGTTTTGATTAAAAACGCGCGTCCCACTTAAAAAAAAAAAATCAGGTTTGACTCTCAGCAATAGCATTATTGTGGATATATAGTTATAAAATTGTGGATATATAGTTATGAAATTGTGGTTATATAGTTATGAATTTATGGATATTTAGTTCATTCATTGTGGATATTTAGTTCAATCATATATTGTGGATATTTAGTTCATTCATTGTGGATTTTTACTTCATTCATTCATTCATTGTGGATTTTTACTCCATTCATTCATTCATTGTGGATTTTTACTCCATTCATTCATTCATTGTGGATTTTTACATCATTCATTCACTGTGGATATATAGTTATGAAATTGTGGATATATAGTTATGAAATTGTGGTTATATAGTTATGAATTTATGGATATTTAGTTCATTCATTGTGGATATTTAGTTCAATCATATATTGTGGATATTTAGTTCATTCATTGTGGATTTTTACTTCATTCATTCATTCATTGTGGATTTTTACTTCATTCATTCACTGTGGATATATAGTTATGAAATTATGGATATATAGTTATGAAATTGTGGTTATATAGTTATGAATTTCTGGATATATAAAAATGCTATTGCCGGGAATCGAACCTGATTTTTTTTTTAAGTGGGACGCGCGTTTTTTTAACCAAAACGGCGCCGTTTTGCAACCATATGCACCTTGCAAGGTGCATTCGGTTGCACAGCATAATTTGCGGTAGGGTATGCTTTCGGAAGAGCAAGAAATTGCAGTGAAAAGATTATCAAATCAATCTGGACAAGGCTTCAATGAATTTAAGAATGAAGTTATACTAATTGCAAAGCTTCAACATAGAAATTTGGTTAAACTTGTTGGCTATTGCTCACAACCGGGAGAAAAGATATTACTATATGAATATATGCCAAACAAGAGTTTAGACACCTTCATATTTGGTAAGCCTAGATCTTTGTTATTCCATTGATAAACTATATATAAATTAATAAGTTCGATCAATTGTTATACTTTATTAACCCGTTGTTTTCACAATCTTTTTTTTTTTTAAATTAATTACTTTCTAAGATCAAACACGTCGATTGTTGTTGGACTGGAGCAAAAGGTTTGATATCATATTGGGAATTGCTCGTGGACTTTTATATCTCCACCAAAATTCAAGATTGAGAATCATCCATAGGGACATGAAAACAAGTAACATTTTATTAGATGAAGAAATGACACCCAAGATTTCAAATTTTGGATTAGCAAGAATGGTAATTGGAAATGCATTAAAAGCAAATACCAGAAAAGTCGTTGGCACTTAGTAAGTATCATAATAATCTTAATTTCAATTTTTGAGTAAATTTTAAAATTTCATAATTATTCGTAGTTTTTTCAGTGATTTACTTATTGTGTTTTTTATTTTGTATAATTCATGCATGATCTTCGGATTGCGTATGACAATAAAAAGTGGTTGTATGTCTCCTGAATATGCACTGGGTGGAGACTCTTCTCAATTAAATCTGATGTATTTAGCTTTGGATTAATCATACTTGAGATCATTAGTGGAAAGAATAATAGGGCATTCTTTCAAAATGAAGAAATTTCAAACCTTTTAGGCTATGTAAGTACCTCACAAATCTTAATAAGTTAGTGTTTTAATTTGACTATATATGTCTGGCTTGATTTACTCTTCTTCTTGAATCAATTATCTCAGGCATGGAAGCTATGGAATGAAGGGAACATAATGGGTTTAGTAGATGACTCACTACACAAATGTTGCAAGGATGAAGTATTGAGGTGTATAAATGTTGGGTTGCTATGCATTGAAGAAGATCCAAAATGTCGTCCCACTATGCCTAATGTATTTTCAATGTTGATGGATGAAAGTATGACTTTACCTAGACCAAACAAACCTGCTTTTGTTACTAGAACACAAACTTGCAATGACTCTTCTAGTGTGACACCAGGTCAACCATGTTCCAATCAACTCACTTTTTCATTAGAAGGTCGATAGAAATATGTAATGATGATACACTATATTGTATGTCCACTTTACACACTTTATTATAGCAATAGTTGTTTGAAAAATAATCTTAATATTGTTGAATAAATTAAGTCACTAATATTTCTACACTTGTCCTAATTTTATGTTTCCTAGCACATGTATTGGCTCTCCTTAACTGTTGGAGTTTTTTATTTGCTTCTGTTTATATTATGTTCTTGTATGGCCTATTTAAGGCTAAAGTTCTAAAGCAATAATGCATAGTGCTGTTTCTTGCAATCATTTATTATTTAACAGTGGTACTAGAGCCACCACCTGTGAGTGTCACAAGTGAGTGAGAGTTACATATCTTCCACTATTTCTTCCAAGCAAAATGGTCGCAGAAAACTTTGTTCAACCTGCAATTCCACGCTTCGATGGTCATTATGATTATTATTGGAGTATGTTGATGGAAAACTTTCTAAGGTCGAAAGAGTTGTAGGAGGTGATCGAACCTACAGTAGCAGAATCAACCGCTGCGATGTCTGAAACTCAGAAGGCGGCGTTGAAATTGAAAGATCTCAAAGCTAAGAACTATCCCTTCCAAAGGCTCTGTTTGGCAAATCTTATTTAGGAGCTTATAGCTTATTTTAAGCTACTAATAAGCTATAAGCTCTGTTTGGTAATGTTTCCAAAATAAGCTCCTAGCTTAAAATAAGAGCTTATTTTGGAACGCTACTTTAGGTAGCGTTTCAAAATAAGCTCCTAGCTTCCTAACTTTTTTTTTTTTTTTTTTTTCCATCTTTATCTTTATTATTTTAAAGAAATGACATAAGTTATCCTTCCCAATTAAAACCCTTTTCTCTTATCCTTTATCTGTAACTTTCACCGCAAATATTATTATTATTATTATTATTATTATTATTATTATTATTATTATTATTATTATTATTGTTATTGTTATTGTTATTATTGTTATTATTGTTATTATTGTTGTTATTGTTGTTATTGTTGTTATTGTTGTTATTGTTATTATTGTTATTATTATTATTATTATTATTATTATTATTATTATTATTATTATTATTATTATTATTATTATTATTATTATAAGATTTGCAACAATATTGCTACTTCATTATGAGATGCTATATCATGATTATGCTAATAGTTTTATTTTAAAATGTTAATTTTTTTTAAAGACAAAATGTTAAATTTTAATATGTAAACAAACTAATTTAAATTTTATGTAGATGTCCTTTTTAGTCTTTTTACATTTATAAGCTTATCAAAAAGCTAATTTTACCAAACACTTTCAGTCATAACAGCTAGCTTAACAGCTCTTCAGTTTTCAGGTCCGAGCTTATAGTTTTTCAGCTTTCAGCTCCTAGCTTATAGCTTTTCAGCTAGCTTTGCCAAACAGAGTCCAAGTAATTGACTGGACTGTTCTAGAGACTATCCTTAAAAAGGATACCTCTAAAGACATTTGGGATTCTCTAAAGAAGAAATGCCATAGAAACACAAAGACGAAGAGGTTGCATATTCAGAATTTTCGATCGGAGTTCGAAACACTTCGAATGAAAGAATGCGAGAATTTCACAAAATTTTATTCAAGAACTATGGCAATAGTCAACAAATTGCGGATCCATGGTGTAACACCCCACTTTTCTAACTATTAATTATCTCTCTAAATAGTCATTAACATAATCTAAGCAGCGGAAAACTAGATAAAAGTAGTGAGGGTGTCACCGCCACAACCACCACTCTTGGTGATTGCACAGGCTAAAGGGTAAAACTATAACATACGATTAAGTCTGGGTACGAAAGTAAATACTAAAAAGTAAGGGGGAAATACGTCACCCCAAAACAGTCTACAAACATCATCGTAAAGTATAGGGTCATAAGTCTAAATCCATAAAGACATCATAAGTAGAACTAGAGTTTAGACAGCTCAGACTAAGAGACTAATCTAACTCGATCTCTTCTCACTGCTGGGCCCACCTGAAAGGGGTTTTGCAAGATACATAGACAAACAGGAAAACACCCGTTAGAACGAAGCTAAGTATAACCACACTCAACCCTGTAAAACATTCTAGCATACACTTTGAAAACATTTGATATCTTTATAGCAATAAGCTAATCTCAAAACGTCTTTAGTTTATCATATTCTTTCTAAATGCTTGCACCCCAGTTGGCATGCTTATATATGAATAAGACTAATCACGTATATTCATATACATATAGACTTCTCAAATAACTTATCAAGCAATTCATGCTTACAGATAGGATCATGTTTAAAGATCATATAACAAGTGTTCACATGCTATCTTGCTCTTATCACATAGCTTATTAAGTAGAACTTCTACTACATTACAATAATCATGCTCAAGGAACCTCTCAAGTTAAACTTCTTATTAAACAATCTTTTACGATGTTCTATTCGCAAACAATCATGTATAACAATATACTCATGCTCATGTGCAATCTAGTGCAACAATATGATCATACTCTTATGCAATCTAGTGCAACAATATAATCATACTCATATGCAATCTTGTGCAGTTATATTCTCATACTCATATGCAATCTGGTGCAATAATATAGTCATACTCTTATGCAATCTAGTGCAACAATATAATCATACTCATATGCAATCTTGTGCAGTTATATTCTCATACTCATATGCAATCTGGTGCAATAATATAGTCATATGCAATCTCGTGCAACTATAGATATATAAATATTCATACACTCTTTTATAAATAGAGTACTTTCTGTGGAGGTATCTTTCTTACTTTCTCGAGTCTCTCTTGACTCTCTTTCTTTCTCTTGAGTCTTTATTGACTCTCTTTCTTGAGTCTCTCTTGACTCTCTTTCTTGAGTCTCTATTGACTCTCTTTCTTTCTCTTATACTCGTAGACGGCTTAGGGTTTCACAGAAGTGTGACTTACACCATCGGGAACGGCATAATTCCGACCCAATATCTCCTACCGTCTACGGAACCAATCTCGTGGTTCAAACTCTGTGGAATCAGGCATCGAACTATTAGTGTGCACACCCCCTAACTAGGATTCCAAGCCCGGCGGGAAATTTCCAACCTCGTAACGTGGGAATACGCCGCGTTACATATACTTGACCCCAATGTCCATAATTATCTCCCGAGAGGAACATAGTCCAAACGGTATCCTCCAAAATCTCACCGATATAGATAATACATAGATATATCTCTCATGCATCAATCTCATGCATGCAACAATTCTATTACTTCTCAATGCATCAAAGAATGATATACCACATGCTTATGGTTTTTGAAAGTATTCTTGGACTCACGTTGGTCCTTGATGCATTTTTGAAATATGGCTCATGTGAAATGTCAAAATGCTCTATAACATGCTTCTGAATCATGTATACACTAACATGAAGTATTCAAGGATATATCATCATGCTCGGTTTGCAAAATAGCAATTTCTATACATTTCACTCAACAAGTATGCTTCTATTCTCATTGATCAAATAATACAATTTAATCATGTTTTCATAATAAATCATATTCTCAAAGGATCATGCTTCTTTACTCAATAAAATATCATCAGATCACAATAATCAAATAATTCTTCATACATAGTAAACTAGCAAATTATTCACTGTGTAGCAATTCTTCACAAAATCCTTCATAGCATACTTGTTTTTAATCCAAATTCAACGAAATCAAAGCCAAAACGTGCGTCGAGACGATCCCGAAGAGTCGAGCCACAAGGGCCCGTAACACTCGGTCCGAAATGACACGTAGCTGAGCCACAAGGGCCCAGCCACTGCACAAAATCTATCTCAGAACAAACTCAGGGACCTGGGGCGGGACTCCTCATGGTCCGCCCCATGAGCCCCGTTACTCCAACGGGACTAGGCGACGGCCCTCCTCTAGGGCCGTGCCCTAGTCCCGTGTAGCTATGGTCCTAGCAGGCGGCCCTCCTGATGGGCCGCTGGTCTGAATCTGGTGCACACTGTGTTGTGTACCAGATGGTGTTTCACCTGCAAAAACTAATCCAAACAAGTCCAAAACAATCTCAACAACTCACAAACACATACTAAATCACTTCTAAGCATGAACACATCAAAAACTCATAGTTTCTACTCATTTCTACTCAAAACTAGGCTTAACAGAGCCAAATTTAAAGAGGAATCCATGGGGTTATACCTCTTGTAGACTTCTCTTCTTCTAGCTTGGTTTCCACCTTATTCCTTAGCTAGCTACAACCTCCTTCACCTCCTAAACACCTCAAACAAACCGTACAACACCTTACTACTAAGTTCTCAGAGGTAGAAAAGAAGGAAGACTTGAAGAATGAATGGCTAGGATTGAAAGAAGAAATGATGAACTGACTGTGTTGTTTTCTCCCTTCTACTTGGCAGACAATTGTTTGGAGAGGCAAAGAAATGGATCAGGTGAAGGCAAGGTGAAATGATTCTATTTATATGGGTGCAAAACCCTAGGTAGATCACCAATGATTGGTGGAGGGAAAATGGTCTTTTGGCTTACATCTTTAAAATATCAGACATGGCATTGTGGTTCACCTTGTATCATGGACCAAGGGATAGAAATGCTCACTTTAAATACTTTGGGGTTGAAAGTGAATTTTCCCAAAAGCTATATGGATGAACACTTGTTCAAAATTTCATTTTAAATTCTCCCATTCTCACTCAGATAAAATTCTCGATTTAAATCTTGGTACGCAAAATACCCGAAAACTTAAGGATTTTCGAATAGACTTTATTTCTTCGGTTTCGAATTAATTTCAAAATGCTACAAAATTATTTTATTCAACCACCGATTAATCGCAAAAAATTTTAATGGGGTAAAAAGCTTCTTTGGGATTTCTTAATACTGGATTTATAAAATAAAATTTTGGGTTGTTACACATGGTGACAAAGTCGAAGATAGTGTTGTCATTGAAAAAAATACTTCGATCTATGACAACAAAATCTAATTTTGTTATTTGTGCTATAGATGAAGCAAATGACTTGGATGTGTTAACACTTGATGAACTAGAAAGTTCTATTTTAGTTCATGAAAGAAAGTTGAATTATCATGATAATGAGGCTGAGCAAGCCTTAAAAGTCTCAGCACAAAACCAGTCATCGACAACTAATGGTGGGAGAGGAGGCCATCACTCAACAAAATCAGCAGACAAGTCAAATATTGAGTGTTACAGATGTCATAAGTATGGGCTTTATAAATCAGAATGTTGTACTAATTTGAACAAACAAAATGAAGAAAGTACTAATTTTGTAGAAAAAGAAGAAGATATTTCTCTGTCAGGCTAGTGAGGAAACTCATCAAAACATGTGGTATTTAGACTCTGGCTACAGCAACCACATGTGTGGAGATAAAGAAATCTTCACCACCTTGGACGAGTCTTTCTGTAACATTGTCAAGTTCGGTGACAATTTCACTGTAGCAGTTATGGTAAAGGAATGGTGTACAAGAGAGAATTCTAATCACACCATATCCAATGTTCTTTTTGTTCCAGAACTAAAAACCAGCCTTCTCAGTTTGGGTCAACTTCAAGAGAAGTGGTATGAGATCCTGATAAAAAACGGAGAATGTCGAATTCGAGATAAAAATTTTGGCTTGATTGCTTGAGTCAAAATGACGAAAAATCGTTTGTTCCGACTTTATCTTCGCCATTCATCTCACTCATGCTTCACATCAAAGCTAGACGATGTAGCCTGGCTAGGGCCGGCCCTGAGGCATGGGCAGGCTGGGTGCCTAGGGCCCATTCTAGAGGGGGCCCCATAGACCCTACGGTATATATATATATTACTTAGTATATATTAGAAAAAATAATAGATTTGAGCAACTAAAGATATTTGAAAATATTTTTTGATTTTTATACAATTTAAAATTATTGAAGTCATTGGATAATAATAAACTAAAAGAATGTTGCAATAATTTTACAATTACTTTTTCTCATAATGATATGTTTGATGTTGATTTTGATGATCTTTTCTCTAAATTATCATTTTTTTACCATTATTAAATTTTAATTTTAATTTTTCATATAAGGGCCATTTTTTTTAAATTTTGTCCCGGGCCTATAAAATGTTTGGACCGGCCTTGGCTAGCGGTTATGGTCACCTAAACTTTGGTGGGTTGAGAACTCTACAACAGAAAAATATGGTATCTGGTCTTCCTCAAACTTCAGTTCCCTCTCAAGTCTGTGAAGAGTGTGTTATTAGCAAACAACACCGTAAGCAATTTCCTAAAGTGACATCCTGGAGAGCGAAGAAGGTGTTAGAATTGGTGCACTCTGATATTTTTTGGCCGATAAATCCACTTTCAAATGGAGGTAACAAATACTTACTTACTTTCATTGATGATTTTAGCAGAAAACTCTGGATTGATTTCTTAAAGAAAAGTCTGAAATTTATCTCCAACAGTCCAGAACCAACGAATGGTTCACGATGTTTCAGCTCGGTTACTTTCGTCCAAGGCAGCCACTTTCGTGCTCCTCTCTACCTGCTCCTTGGCCGAGAGCATCACTTTTGGCCTCCCAAGGTCGAACGCTCGGCCTGCCTTGGCACGGAGTGCCAACTTTCGGCCTCCAAAGCGCTTCTTGGCCGAGAGCATCACTTTCGGCCTCCCAAGGCCGAACGCTCGGCTTGCCTTCTCACGGAGTTCCAACTTTCGGCCTCCAAGGCCGAGAGGTGGAACTTTCGGCCTCCAAAGCGCTCCTTGGCCAAGAGCTTCACTTTCGGCCTCCCAAGGCGGAACGCTCGGCCTGCCTTGGCACGGAATGCCAACTTTCGACCTCCAAAGCCGAGAGGTTTAGTTCGGCAAGGCCAAATCAGCGACTGGCCTGCCTTGGCACGGAGTGCCAACTTGGCCGAGAGGTGGAACTTTCGACCTCCAAAGCCGAGAGGTTTAGTTCGGCAAGGCCGAATCAGCGACTGGCCTGCCTTGGCACGGAGTGCCAACTTGGCCGAGAGGTGGAACTTTCGGCCTCCAAAGCCGAGAGGTTTAGTTCGGCAAGGCCAAATCACTTGGCCGAGAGGCTCGGCTTTAGTTCGGCAAGGCCGAATTAGCGGCTGTGTGTTTTTGGAAAAATGATACCGAAGTTTGGCATAACAAACAACATTCATGCTCGTAGGTGCCGACACACACATGCTCAAGCTTGGATCAAGCTTTTTTTTTTTTTTTTTAATCTCAATTCTACGTGCGAAAGAGAACCTCTATGCTATACAATTCAATGAGACTTTAAAAGACTCTTCTATAAATAGTGGGGCAAATCCTCTTCCCAAATCAATGTGGGACAAAAGCTCACCTTTTTTTCCCTTCATTTTTCCAACTCAATGGGTCTACTTTGAGAATCAATTTCTCATTCACCCATTACCCGTTTTGAGCGTACAATATATCAATCTCTTCGTCTCACTACGAAGAAACCGAATCCACTTTGACCCAACCCAAATCGAAAGTGGACCCACTGATAATTATACCACAAAATAGCCACTTAAAATATCATTTTAATGCTAACTTTTCAACAATTTTTTACACTGTCACCCTTATTTCCATCATATAAATAGGGATATGGTAAAATTAATATAATTATTACTTGTATGATTGTACTTAATAAATGAGTAAATACCCAAAATGGTCCCTCGACTATAGCTAAATTCACAAATTGGTCCTCAACTTTCAATTTCACCCAATTAAGTCCTTAATTTTATAATTTTAACACAATATGGTCCTCTGTTTATTTGACCGTTTGTTGACTGTGATTTTTGAGGATATATATGTAATTTCATGGTCCATCGTCGGTTTTTTAAGGTTCCGGTTGTATTTCCAGACCGCACTGTTACATTTGAATCCACTGTCGAAAGCAATCTACCAAACCCGGTCACCTTCTTCATCCTCCCTTTGGATTCAATGTAGTTGAATTCGTACCAAAGCGAAGAAGACGACGTGTTTCCGAACCGGTGCAACGTCATCCTGGAGGCCTCCACGTGCTCCGACGAGAGCTGAAGGTTCTTCTGGAGATCGTCGATCACGGTCAATTAGATGGAGGACCAAATCGTGTCAAAATTGCAAAGTTAAGGACTTAATTGGGTGAAATTGAAAGTTGAGGACTAATTTGTGAATTTAGCTATAGTCGAGGGACCATTTTGGGTATTTACTCTTAATAAATTAAAGGTCAAGTATTAGTTCTGAGAGTAGGACCAGTTTATAATTTTCTAAGACAGTTTCTAGACCTAAAGAGCTGTTCTGATCTTCTACGTTACCAAACGTGTCCAAGTCAACTTACCTAAGCCATTGCTTTAACTCGGTATTTCTTCTTCCTTGCTTTCTTTCCCTTATTTTTTGGTTAAGAAAAAATTGCCCAGTCAAATATATTTGTTTGAGCGTTTGATTAGTATTTCAAGATAATCTATATGGAAGTCAAGTATTCCACATTACATATTTGGTGATTCGTTTATTAACTATTGGCCAATTTTATATAATCACCGTGGAGGACCAAAATGGTTAACATTTTCAAAGTCGATGATTTAATTGGATAAGAAAAATTGTTGAGGATCAAATTGATAATTTTGCTATAGTCGAGGGACCATTTCGGTAATAACTAGAGACAGATTCAGAAATTTTTTCCAAGACAAAATATTAAAACAAAAGAGACAATTTAAAAAAAAAATTACCTAAGAAATATAGTGCAAAAAAAAAAACACATTGAAACTTTATAAAAATATTCATAACAAAATATGAAACATAATTAATTTGATAAAATAATTTAAATAAAGAAACACATTATAAATTACACATATCATTATTAATATAAAAAAGAATGTTATATATATATATATATATATATATGTGTGTGTGTGTGTGTGTGTGTGTGTGTGTGTGTGTGTGTGTGTGTGTGTGTGTGTGTGTGTGTGTGCATACAAAAGTTATATATGGGGTGGGGGCAGGCCGGGCAGCCCTTCCTGCGCAAATTATGCTGTGGACTTGTGTCCACAACGACGTCGTTTTAAGGAAAAACGCGGCCTTTCAGTTTAAAAAAAATTGATTTTTTCTCGGGGTTAACGGCGTTATTCGTTTGTGGAATTATGAATGTACAGTTATGGAATTATGATTGTACAGTTATGAAATTATGAATGTACAATTATGAAATTATGAATGTAAGTTATGGAATTATGAACACAGAGTTATGACATTATGAACTTACAATTATGAACATACAGCTCGTTTGGTTCGCTGGAAAATATTTGAAGGGAAATGGAATTGAAATTCCATGGAAAATGAATTCCAGGAAAATTGATTCAATTGTTTGGTTGGTGGAAATGAAATTACTGGGAATATGGATTCCATTGTTTGGTTGGGTTTAGAAAGATAAGGAATAATGAATATAAAGACCAATATGCCCTTAAAAAGATGAATGAATAAATAGGTGCTTATGTAATTAAGAAATTTTCATAAGGGTAAAATGGTCCACTCATGTTATTTTTCTTCCCAATCCTTGTGGAAAACAAAATCCCACCCCTTTGCAAAGAATTCATTTTCCTCCACTCTGAGGAATCCATTTTCCAATGGAAAATGTTTTCCATCCAACCAAACAACATAAACCAACATTTTCCTTCACTTTGAAGAAAACATTTTCCATGGAAAATATTTTCCATCCAACCAAACACTCCCATATAGTGATAAAATTATGAACATAGAGCTTTAAAATTGTGAACATAGAGTTTCGAAAATTCTCAATTTACAGTTATTGAATTATGAATGTACAGTTATGGAATTATCAATGTAAGTTATGGAATTATGAACACAGAGCTTTGACATTATGAACTTACAATTATGAACATATAGTGATAAAATTATGAACATAGAGATCTAAAATTGTGAACATAGAGTTTCGAAAATTATCAATTTACAGTTATTGAATTATGAATGTACAGTTATGGAATTATCAATGTAAGTTATGGAATTATGAACACAGAGCTTTGACATTATGAACTTACAATTATGAACATATAGTGATAAAATTATGAACATAGAGCTCTAAAATTGTGAAAATAGAGTTTCGAAAATTATGAATTTACAGTTATTGAATTATGAATGTACAGTTATGAAATTATGAATGTATAGTTATGCAATTATGAATGTACAGTTATGCAATTATGAACACAGAGCTCTGACATTATAAACTTACAATTATGAATATATAGTGATAAAATTATGAGCATATACTACTATAACAAAATGGTCTAAATTTTTTTTTTTTTTAAGTGGAAGATAAGGATGCCACTAACAACACCCTTACCGTGTCCAACATGCATGCTGGACACGGGTCCATTGCATAACGATTGCCCTTCCTGCCTCCCATTTAGCTCCTTGACTTGCTGGTCTGAGTATATTTTATGAAAGGTGAAACGACCGTCGTTAAAAGTCTTTTAAAAAGTCTTGATTGCCCCTTAGTTTTCAATGATGATTGAAAGTCTCTCACTCCTCAAATAATCACTTTTGCTCTATATATATATAATACGGAGTTAACCATTGTTCCAGCCAGGGCCCAGGAAAATGGAAATAACTTTTCTTGTATCCCTTCTTCTCATTTCTCTTCTGAATACTATTCCATTCTCCTATGGAGTAGAAACAATTTCTGGAAACAAATACATAACTCAAAATACAACTATATCATCTCCCAATGGAAGATTCGAGTTGGGTTTCTTTAAATCTGCTCAGTCTTCTAACTATTACGTTGGTATTTGGTACAAGAATATCTCCCCTATAACAGTAGTGTGGGTAGCAAATAGAGTCACCCCAATCCCCTCCGCCGCAATCCACTCCTCCAAATTTCGAATCCTCGCCGGCGACCTGGTGCTGCTAGACGGTGCACAAAACTTGGTGTGGTCTACCAATGTCAGCGCAGCGAAACTAAGGTCTGTGCTAGCAACTCTCCGCGACGACGGGAACTTGGTATTGAGCGACGATGGCGTGGATTCGAAAACCCCACTTTGGCAAAGCGTCGAACACCCAACAGACACATTTCTGCCGGGTTCCAAGTTCGGATACAACAAGCGCACCAAAACCAAACAAGTCCTCACGTCGTGGAAAACTCCCGACGATCCATCACCCGGGCTCTACTCTCTCGACAACGACGGCAACACGGCGTTCCAATTGTGGAACGGCACAGAGGAATACTGGAACAGCGGGCCCAAATTCGGATCCGGGATTTTACGCACGTTGAGCTTGAAGCAGAGTCCGGTCTTCAATTTCAGCGTCGTCGACAACGAGAACGAGAGCTACTTCACTTACTCGGTAATTGAATCGGTGATATCGAGATGGATTCTGGACGTAAACGGGCAACAGAAGTCGCTAACGTGGTTGGAGCCTACAAAGGAGTGGGCGGCGATCAATCTTGTTCCGGCGCAACAATGCGACGTTTACGCGTATTGCGGCCCATTCAGCATCTGCAATGAAAATTCATCTCCGCTTTGCGCTTGTTTGTATGGCTTCTCAGAGAAACAGCGGGGTTTGAATGAATCCTTCCAAGGCTGCGTAAGGAAGAGCAGATTGAGGTGTGAGGAAACGGAAAGGTTCAAAATGTATACAAATATGAGATTGCCAGGACATCCTCAGAACACTACGGCTGGGAGTGAAGCAGAATGCGAGTCCATTTGTCAGAAAAATTGCTCTTGTACCGCTTATGCTTACATCAATTATTGTTCCATTTGGGTAGGACAACTTTTTAACCTGAAACAGCTTGGGAAAGACGATAGCAATGGAAGCACAATTTACGTCAGACTTGCCCCTTCTGAATTCCCAAATATCCAAGGTACTCTATAACTTCCAACTTTTTTTTAGTTAGAATCTAATGTATTGTAGTATCTATTTAATAACATCTAGGCACCAATTAATCGGGGTGCTGCATGTGAGCATATAGCCAACATGCAATCCAACTATCAGCTTAGACTTTTAGTTGAGATGGAGCACATGCTTCAATCTGGTATCAGTTAGCTAGGTGTGATCTTCTTTTTTTTTTTCTCTCTCCTATTTGATGAACCAACTCTCAGCTTATGTTTTTTTTTCTCTCTCCTAACCCATCACCATAATTGATGATCTAAGCGGCGGATTAGGCCACCTATGTGCGGACAGCCTAGGTCTTCTAAGTATCGACTAGGTTTTTTAGGTTAGTAGTTACGGAGTAATATTTTAGTATTAACTATTAAAGTATTAAATAGTTTATAATTGTAAGTCTTAATTTTTAAAAGGCTAAAGTGTCATCCCGCACTATGAACCATTCCTGATTATTCATGCCGCACCATGAACTTTATTAAGTGATATTTAGAGCCATAAATCATAATTTTTTTTTCGTCTAGAACTTTTAAAAGGTTTCCTACAAGTTACCGGTAATAATAATGTTGACGTGGAATTTTTTATTAGCTTTTATTGGTATTTTTCTTCTTTCGCCTTCGTATTATTATTTTTTTCGTATTTTTCTTTTTTTCCTAAACGTATAGGCCTGGTCTGCTTTTTTTGCTTCTTGTTTCTCTGATCAGGCCTACTTTTCGGAGTTTGGTATCAGAGAAACGAGAAGCGAAAAACGTAGAGCATGCCTATACGTTTAGGAAAAACAAAAATACGCACAAAAAAAATACGAATGCAAAAGAAGAAAAATATATAAAAAAAAAAACTAATAAAAAATTCAATGTCAGTAATATTATTACCGGTAACCTGTAGGAAACCTGTAACTAGACGAAAAAAAAATTTTTGGTTTATGGCTCTAAATATCACTTATTAAAGTTCATGGTGCGGCATGAATAATCAGGAATGGTTCATGGTGCGGGATAACACTTTAGCCTTTTTAAAATTTTTTAAAAAAAATACCAGAAACGTCTAGGTGCCGATTAATCCACCTAAGCACCCTATGTGGGAGGGTAATGGGTTCGAGCCTCGGTGGAGACAATTATGATAACATTTGATGTAGTAACTTGTATATATGAGTATTCTCTTTCCCTTATAATAAATTAAAATTTTTTTAATAAAATAACGTATTTAATAAATATAAACTTATACATTATTCAATCAGTATAAACCTTCATTCAAAATTCCATATCAAAATAATTAATATAAAAAAATATTATAATATAATAATTATAACAAGTTTTTTTTTAAAAAAGCATTATTTATTTTAATAAAAAAAATTTATTTTATAATAAATTTATTAAAATTTTATTTACTAATTTAATAAAAATTACTAAAATAAGCTTACATATAAGTTCCTTATATATTTTGTTCTATATTACTTGTTAAACAAAGAATAGCCTTAAGTGACTCAGGCTAATTAATAAATTTGGACGGTTAGACTTATTGGAAAAAATTTACTCAAAACCTTAAAATTTTTCGTACTTATCGGGTCACCAATTGGACTAAGATTGACATCCCTACCCGGAATATTAGTGTCATTTGCTATCTCTTTGATTTACAAGAAAGCCTGCATCCACTACAGAAGGTGCACTCGTGGTGAAATCTATTTTTTGACCCTAGTCGACAAAAGGATTATAATAAGAAAAACTAGTCTCGATAGGTTATCCATAAATGACCGGCTCAAACTTGAAATTTGTGGTTACCACTTACCAAGCAATTGTTTGATCAACTTAACTGATATGTGATCCCAACCAATGTGTTTCGTTTTCTTTTCATGCCAACAGATACAAACTCACAGCACTTGTCAGGGAAGCTCAAAGTTGTCATTCCTAGTATAGCAGTTGCTGCAGCAGCTCTAATTGCATGTGCTATTTTCTACATCTGTTTTAAAAGGATGCGAACAGCATTGAAAACAACAGGTACATATGTAGTTAATTGCAGAAAAAATTTCAGTGTTGACATTGATTCATTAAAACCATATTTTGAGTCTCTGAAATATTAGGTTTTGGAATAATTTTCTGTTCACTTCAGAACATGCAGCGGAAGCAATGGTTCAAGTGATAGATGAAGATACTGATGAGAATGGCATTGGTGTTCAGTTCTTTACTCTCCAAAGCATATTGGAAGCTACAAACAACTTTTCCAATGCAAATAAGCTTGGAAAAGGAGGTTTTGGTCCGGTTTATAAGGTTATCAATCAATTATCTCTTTAGACTAAGGCTGGCCTTATCAACCAATTGGCCATTTGCTAAGTGACATGACAAAAGTGAGAGTATTTTTCTTTTGGAATAAGGGTCAAATAGGCCATTGAACTGCACACAATAATGCAATTAGGCCACTGAACCTAAAAAAAATAACAATTAGGCCATTAAACTAACCAATTTCTTTCAATTAGTCTAATTTATAGGTTTTGCAAGTTAGTAACAGGTCACCCAAAAAATTTAAAATAATATTTTTAAAAAATTATTATTTAAAAATAATAAATTAAAATATATTTTTTAAAAAAAACGTTTCTTCGTCTCCATGGCCGGAGACGAAGAAACTCTTCGTCCCCGGCAGAGACGAAGAAACTCTTCGTCCCCGGCAGAGACGAAGAAACGTTTTTTTTTTTTAAAATATATTTTAATTTATTATTTTTAAATAATATTTTAAATTTTTTGCGTGACTTGTTACTAACTTGCAAAATTTATAAATTAGACTAATTGAAAGAAATTGGTTAGTTTAATGGTCTAATTGTTGTTTTTTTTAGGTTCAGTAGCCTAATTGCATTATTGTGTGCAGTTCGATGACCTATTTGACCCTTATTCCTTTTCTGTTTTGGTTTGTGTTAATTCCTAAAATGGTCATTCGACTATGACATTTTCTCAAATTGGTCCCTTGATTTTTAATTTTTACAAAGTGGTCCTTCGATTTTTGACTTTTAAGCCAAAATGGTCTTCAGTTAGCTTTGGTGTTAAAATGAAGGGTAAAACTAGAAATTTAGGTTTTGCACTCCAATTTAAAGCAATCTGTGATTCCTTTTAGCAATCTGTGCACATATTTCTTCAAATTAGGTTTTTGCTCTCCTAAATCTGCAATCAAAATGTGGGACAATAAACTAAAATGCCAGAAATCATTGCCTTGGGAAGTTTGTGGATGAAGTTGAAGATGAACTTTTTTGGCGTTCTAGTTGATTATCCCACATTTTGATTGCAGATTTAGGAGAGCAAAAATGTAACCTAATTTGAAGAAATATGTGTGCAGATAGCTAAAAGGAATCACATATTGCTTTAAATTGGAGTGCAAAACGTAAATTTCAAGTTTTACCCTTTATTTTAACAACTTAACGCCAAAGATAATGGAGGACCATTTTGGCTTAAAATTCAAAAGTCAGAGTACGACTTTGGAGAAATTAAAAGTCAAGGGACCAATTTGAAAAAAATGTCATAGTCGGGGGACCATTTTGGGTTTTAACTCTTTTGGTTTTAAGTACACGTGGATTGTAAAGTGACAAACTTAGCAAATTTGCTAACATCCCCATTAAGGGGTTTGTTCACGATTTTTTTAAAATGAATGCCAACATGGAGGAAAGATAATGAAGAGAGAGAAGGTTCAAGTGTTTCATGCTAGTTTGGAGTTTTTTCAGAAAAAGTGAGACCCATTGATTTTAAGGCTACTCCTGCGCGGCTCGTGTGAAGGCCAAAATGGCGCCCAGCAGGCGCATGCAGTGCACGCGCTCGTGCTTAATGACAGTGTTTAATTTTTTTATTTTTTATTTTGAAAATCAACATTTGTTTTATTTATTTATTTTTTTTCAATTTCCTATAATTTCTCTTTCCTAATCACACTTACAAAAACTCCTCAAAAATCACACAAAAAACTCCACTATTAAAGATGCCCTAATCTACCGCTAGCAGTACTTTTTTATTTTTAAATTATTATTATTATTTTTATTATTATTTTTTATTATATTTATAATTTAATATAATATGAAACTGGAACATATTTTTGAAAGTGAGAGAGTTTTGCAGGGATGTAGAATAAATAGTGGAGAATTTACAAATTTGATGATGTAACAGTAGGCTTATTTTAAAAAGTGAGAAATTTGCAAGGATAAGAATAGCCTAAGCAATACATTTTAGGTTGCTTTTGCTTTTATATAATATCTAATATCTAATAATGAAAATGGTCTTGTAGGGTACGCTTCCGGAAGGGCAAGAAATTGCAGTAAAAAGATTATCAAATCAATCTAGACAAGGTATCAATGAATTTAAGAATGAAGTTGTACTAATTGCAAAGCTTCAACATAGAAATCTGGTTAAACTTGTTGGCTACTGCTCACAACTGGGAGAAAAGATATTACTATATGAATATATGTCAAACAAGAGTTTAGACACCTTCATATTTGGTAAGCCTAGATCTTTTGTTATTCCATTGATAATAAACTATATAAAAATTAATAAGTTCGATCAATTGTTACTTTATTAACTAGTTGTTTTCACAATTTTTTTTAAAACTAATTACTTTTCAAGATCAAACACGTCGACTGTTGTTGGACTGGAGCAAAAGGTTTGATATTATATTGGGAATTGCTCGAGGACTTTTATATCTCCACCAAGATTCAAGATTGAGAATCATCCATAGGGACATGAAAACAAGTAACGTTTTATTAGATGAAGATATGACACCTAAGATTTCAGATTTTGGATTAGCAAGAATGGTAATTGGAAATGCATTAGAAGCAAATACGAAAAAAGTCGCTGGCACATAGTAAGTATCATAATAATCTTAATTTCAATTTTTGAGTAAATTTTAACATTTCATAATTATTCGTTGTTTTTTTTTTTTTTTTAGTGATTTACTTATTGTGCTTTTGATTTTGTATAATTCATGCATGATCTTTGGATTGCGTATTATGACGATAAAAAGTGGTTATATGTCTCCTGAATATGCACTGAGTGGACTCTTCTCAATCAAATCTGATGTATTTAGCTTTGGAGTAATTATACTTGAGGTTATTAGTGGAAAGAATAACAGGGCATTCTTTCAAAATGAAGAAATTTCAAACCTTTTAGGCTATGTAAGTTATGAAACCTCACAAATCTTAATAAGTTAGTGTTTTAATTTGGCTATATATGTTTGGCTTGATTTACTCTTCTTCTTGAATCAATTATCTCAGGCATGGAAGCTATGGAATGAAGGGAACATAATGGATTTAGTAGATGACTCGCTACACAAATGTTGCAAGGAACATGAAGTTTTGAGGTGTATAAATGTTGGGTTGCTATGCATTGAAGAAGATCCAAAATGTCGTCCCACTATGCCTAATGTATTTTCAATGTTGATGGATGAAAGTATGACTTTACCTAGACCAAACAAACCTGCTTTTGTTACAAGAACACAAACTTGCAATGACTCTTCTAGTGTGCCACCGGATAAACCATGTTCTAATCAGCTCACTTTTTCATTAGAAGGTCGGTAGAGATATGTAATGATGATACATTATATATATTGTCCACTTTATACACTTTATTGTAGCAATAGTTGTTTGAAAAATAATCTTAATATGTCATTAACTTTATATTTATAATAACTCATTTGGTATTTCATTTTAATGCAATACATATATATTTGGTTTTGAATATATGCCTCTAGTATTTTTGTGCTAACTTTTAAGAACTTTTTCCAAACAAATTATTTTAAATTACATATTATGTATAGTGAAGATGTGAAGAATTATTGTTTTCTCCAAAAAAAAAAAAAAAAAAAAAAAAAAAAAAAAAGAAGAAGAAGAAGAAGAAGAAGGAATTATTGTTATTGGCCTAAACACAAAAGTCTAAGTTAGTCACCAATTTGGCAATCTGCCATTGGCTTCTATGCACCATAGTAAATACTAGTATGCAATACCTACAGGGAAGAAAGGTCTATAAGTTGTCACATTTGTAATGTTTAGAGAAAATGACATTTTAGTCGAGATGATTCAACATGTGTAACATGTTAATTAACTAAGGTCAAACACCTTAGAAAGTGTCATTAAAAGATTATTATGTTGACAAATGTGATTTAAAGTCAAAATCTTATGCATTTACTCAAGTTGACTCGGTCTTTGCAACATGCTAACTTTCAAAGAGCATCCCCAGTAGTGCATTTTGCACAGTTTTGAGAATAGCATAGCTGATGTGGAGGAGAGAATAGGAGGATTGAGAAAATTTGAGATCCTCCTGCAAAGGGTGGGTTTTTTGTAGGTCCCGCGACATAGAGAAAGAGGAAGGGAACGTGCACAACGACGCCTGCTAGCATGGTATTGCCTTTTTTTTTTCCTTGCGTCAGATCCCTGTTTTCCCTCCTTTTTTTCCCTTCTTCTCTTTCCCTCATCTCTCTCCTACTTGTAACCTCAAAAATCACCCCAAAAACTTCACTATTGAAGATGCCCTAATGTCAAGCAACTTAAAAAATGCCATTAAAAGACTATGTTGAAAAATATGATTTTTGATGCAATTAGATAGATGCGCATGAAAGCCACTCAAATAACTGGCTACTATTGATCTGGCATGGATAAAATTATTGTATCATTAGTATAAATTAGTGTCTTCCGATATTGTGGTTACATTGTGTTTTCTATATATTTCATGTCATTAATAACAAACCAAACAAATGTCAACTGCGAATTATAACAATATTGACGCTAATTCATCACTTATATCTAGACATTATTTTTAAAATTATTTTCATATAAATAAAATTTAGAGTTAATACCTTCAATGACCCTCTAAGTATTACGGTTTTAACAGTTGTGATCCTAAATTTTTACACCAATAAAGATACCGTATTCTTAGTTTCAAATGACAACATGATTTATCTGTACTTTTTTTTTTTTTTTTTTTTTTTTTGTGTTTGATGTATATCTTGGATTTATGTGTTTTACTTTATTAAAAATGCTAAAAATGAATTAGAAAAGTAAAAAAGTAAATAAATAAATAAATAAATAAAGTTGTCAGTGTTTAAGCATCGTTTGTTTGTGTATGGAAGTAGATGAATGGGATTGATCACACTTACGGATAAAATGAAAGAATTGGGTATACAACAGTAGAAACAGTTAAAAATTTTAATGAAAACTGTGGGGGGGTTTAGTGGAGTTAGGGACAACATATAGTGAAAATTAGGAGACATTTAATGAACTAGATTTCTTCTCTCAAAACGTTGAATCGCTAAATTCATAGCCTCCACACCTCTGACCCGACAGAGTATTTAAGACAGTGTAAACCATTTTTGTTTACACTTTTAAATTTTTCACAAGTTTAACATATATCTTTTTTAAATATTTTTTATTTTTGTTTTATAAAACTTTTTACTTATTTATAAATTTGTTTTTAAAGGTCGTGAGTTTTTCCGGTCGGAGATCTACACCGGAGCATTTCTTTATTTCACTTGCACATCATTGCCCGGAATTCCCATATCCCACCATTTCCGGCAAGCGGGTGGGTCATACTAAGCCTTCCTCCAAACGCTTGTTTTCTTGTCTTCTAACGTTTTCGCTCTCCGTAGCTCTGCAAGCAATTTCATCCTTCGTATATGTCGCACCAAATCCTCTGCCTGCCCCTGCTCTACCCGAATGGCGGCACTTGGCTCTGTATGTTCCTTTCTACTTCACTAATTATATCTGCTTTAAGCTTTCTTAAGTTTTCTACTTCTTTAATTTTCTTGTTCAAAAATTAAGCTTGCTTCTTTAACTTAATGATAACCTGGAATTCCGTTATGGTTTTTAGTTTTTCTAAAGTTTAAATTCTGCATTCATGGGAAACTAGTTCAGTTTATTATTGTTGTACTCTTAAGCATAAAATGAATTGGCTTAATTTCTGCTGTTAATCTTTCACCGTCGAATTAATATTTGACAAAGAACACAATTTTATCAGTTTCAAAAATCTGAATAGATTAATATTGACTCAATTAAACAATTTTATCAATTTAAGAAATTTGAATATAGAGCTCTCTTTTTTTACTTATGGCCAATTTGACCCTTTTTCTAATAGTAAAAGAAATTGCACGGCAATGTGGAAATTTTCCAAAGAATAGTTCTGGAATTGTCTAAAACTTCAATAAGTTAAACAAAGATGAAATTGCACGACAATGTAGAAATTTTCCAAAGAATAATTCTGGAATTGACTAAAGCTTCAATCTATAGTTAAACAACGATGATAGATCATCCAAAAAAACACTGTATCACAAGAGTTCATAAGTAAAAAAAACCTTCAATCTAAACACTTTCATCTACTTCTTCCTGCCATCCGAACATTTAATCTACTTCCTCCATCTTGCTGCCCTCAGCATCGTCCTCCAATGCTGGCATTTCAACATCTGCGGCATCACCAGCATCCTCATCAATGCTAAGCCCAAGTTTCAACATCCTGTGAATCCTGTTGCCAAATGTATTGGGATCATCGAGGCTGAAACCCGAAGTGAGCAGAGCAGTCTCAAACAACAACAACACAAGATCCTTCACAGATTTGTCATTCTTGTCAGCATCGGCTCTTTTACACAGCTCCTCCATGATGGGGTTCTCTGGGTTGATCTCCATGGTCTTCTTGGAAGACATGTACCCTGCCATGCTAGAGTCCCTAAGAGCTTGTGCCTTCATAATTCTCTCCATGTTAGCTGTCCATCCATATTCTCCGGTAACCAAACAGCAGGGAGAGTCCACAACACGGTCAGAAACAATCACCTTCTCAACCCTGTCACCAAGTACATCCTTCATCACTGTGCACAGACCCTCAAACTTGGCCTTCAGTTCCTCCTTTTTCTTCTTCTCATCCTCACTCTCATCAAGCTTCAAGCCTTCCTTGGTTGCAGATACAAGCTTCTTTCCATCAAACTCCTTCAACTGCCCAATAGCATACTCATCAATGGCATCAACCATGTAAATGACCTCATACCCCTTCTTCTTCAGCTTTTCCAAGAAAGGAGAGTTCTCCACAGCCTTCTTACTCTCACCAGTGATGTAAAAGATGTCATTCTGCCCCTCTTTCATCCTTGTCACGTAGTCCTTCAAGCTGGTCAATTCATCACCGCTCTTGGTAGAATGGTATCGCAACAATTCAGCAATCTTAGTTCTGTTCTGAGAATCTTCATGGATACCAAGCTTCAAATTCTTGGAGAAAGCCTCGTAAAACTTGTTATAATCATCCTTGTTCTCTGCAATCTCAAAGAAGAGCTCAATGCACTTCTTAACCAAGTTCTTGCGAATGACCTTAAGGATCTTGTTTTGCTGCAACATCTCTCGTGAGATGTTGAGAGGAAGATCCTCAGAGTCAACAATACCTTTCACAAAGCTCAAATATTCTGGAATCAACTCTTCACAGTTGTCCATGATGAAAACACGTCGAACATAGAGCTTGATGTTATTAGGCTTTTTCTTTGTGTCAAAGAGGTCAAAAGGTGCCCTCTTTGGAACAAAGAGGACGGCCTTGAATTCCAGCTGACCTTCAACTGAGAAGTGTTTAACAGCCAAGTGCTCCTCCCAATCATTGGTGAGACTCTTGTAGAATGCAGCATATTCTTCCTTTGTGATCTCCTCTGGCTTCCTCATCCAGATGGGCTTTTGCTTGTTAACCAATGACCACTCATGAGAAACTTCCTTGATTGTTTTCTTTTTCTTCTCATCCTTCTCCTTCTCTTCATCAACCTCTTCTACTTTCCCTTCCTCATCTTTTTTCTCCTCTTCATCCTCATCGTCAGAAATCTCTTTCTCAATGGTTTTCTCAGTCCACAGAGAGATAGGATAGCTGATGAACTCAGAGTGCTTCTTTATTAAATCCTTGAGCCGGCGCTCCTCAAGATATTCAAGCTGGTCTTCCTTGAGGAAAAGGGTAATTTTTGTTCCCCTGCCCAGATTCTCACCAGAAGTATCTCTGGTAACAGTGAATGAACCACCAGCTTGGGACTCCCAGACATACTGTTCATCATCATTGTGCTTTGTTGTTACAATGACCTTCTCAGCAACCAAGTAAGCTGAGTAGAACCCAACTCCAAACTGTCCAATCATGCTAACATCAGCACCAGCCGTAAGAGCTTCCATGAATTCTTTGGTCCCAGACCTTGCAATTGTACCAAGATTGTTCACCAGGTCTTAAAAAAAAAAAAAAAAAAAAAAAAAAAAAAAAAAAAAAAAAAAAAAATAGACAATCAGCATGAGAAAATAATAAGCAGAATAAAACACAAAATTTGGCACATTCACTTACCAGCCTTTGTCATACCAACACCACTGTCAATAATGGACAGTGAATTGTTGGTTTTGTCAGGGACAATGTGGATGAAGAGCTCAGGTTGAGCATCTAATTTGCTCTTGTCGGTCAAACTTTCAAAACGGATCTTGTCCAGAGCCTAGACACATTCATTACATAATAATTGTTAATTCCAACCAATCACTAAACAGACACACACACATGTATATTTGGAAACAAATTAAGACAGTGATTGTTAACAAGCTCTACCCTAGATTCAGCAGGGTTGGTTCTTTAGCACAGTACAGCTAAAAAGAAGGATAGTTAAACAAGGTGTTATCAATCAAAATCAGTAGTTCTTTTGAGTACAGCATCAAAACAAATGATGGATAAATATTACAAAAAAAAAAAAAAAAAAAAAAAAAAAAAAAAAAAAAAAAAATTACACAATACAATGTTTTTCCATTAGAAATTACCAATCAAAGTAATGTGATTAAAATATATAATTACATAAAACATTTGATTGTTTACTACAATCATTCTGAAAACTGTAATTTTACATACGTGATACGCCCATGGCAAAATTGGCCTACTTGAAAGCTTATCAGCAAAAATTAAAGCATAGTGAACCGTTAAAATCAAACTAAATCACAGTACTACAACAAACTCTATGGAATACAGACTACGCCATGAGGATCTATCCGTCCAATATGCCGACTGAATCAACTAAAAATTAAATCATACCGCATACCATAACAATTCTACGTTTTGCAGAAAGCAAAAGCACATAAACGTATACATATAAACTAAACACATAAATGTATAGAGAGAAAGAGACTCACATCAGATGAATTACTGATGAGCTCGCGAAGAAAGATCTCCTTGTTGCTATAAAAAGTGTTGATGATGAGACTTAGGAGCTGGTTAATCTCAGCCTGAAAAGCAAACGTCTCTGCATCCGCCATGGCCTCCGATCTCCGACTTCGTAGAGAGATTACAGATTATAGATCTCTAATTAACAGTGAGAGCACAGATATTGGTACGTTGTGAGAGAAGCGAGATTTCTCATTATATAGTGGAGGTTCCTTAGGGTTTCTATAATTCTAGATCCTTCGAAAAATATCGTGTACTTTGTTGATTTTCAATATATATTGTCTTTTGCTTTCTTTTTCAGTTTTTTATTTCCAATTCTCCAACTGTGCACGGTTCTGGCCTTCTGGAATCAGTTTTGAAATATAATACGGAGTAGAAATTTGATTAACACATGGGAATCAAAATCCTAATTGAAATTAAGGATTCATTTCAAAATTTATAAAATAACTTTTAAAAAATTTTACTATTTAATAACAGTAAATAAAGTCAACACAATGTTGGTTTGCTAGTCGAATTTAGGGAGACCCTTGATGATTGTGGCTTAGTCCTCTTTCTATAATTGGGTATCCGTTTACTTGGGAGCGTGGTAGGGCCACTTCGGAATGAGTGGAGGAGATGTTGGACAGGGTGGTGGTGGATTCGCATTGGCTCGCAATTAATGACAAGGCAAAGGTGTACAACCTTCAGACGGTCCAAACCGTCTGACATTTATGGGAAGAGCTTTCATCCACAAACTCGTAGTTTTCAGTTTGAAAACGCGTGGTTGTTGGATGAAGGTTGTAGGGAGGTGGTGGAGAGAGAATGGTCGAGTTCGTTTGGTCTGCCGCTCCAAGAAAGACTAGTAGGATGTGGACTTGGTTTAAGGAGGTGGCGTGGCGATAAGCATCACAGGTTTGAGTCAAAAATAGATGCAATGAGGAAAGAGATGGATTCACTGTGTGGGTGCTTTGATGATCAGTCCCTAGCTCGGTTTAGATCCTTGGAAGTACAACTGAACTCTCGGTTTAGATCCTTGGATGTACAACTGAACTCTCTTCTTTTGCAAGAAAAAGGGGTCGTTTACTTCATTTCTCTGTTTTTCCATCTCCAGTTTTCCATTTCTCCATTTTTCCAGTTTTCCATCTCCATTTCTCCAATTTTCTAATTTTCATTCCATATTCCTCCCGTTTTCATTTCTCTAATTTTCTGATTTCATTAAATACAATGCCATATATCATTTGTACATTTTTATAATAATAATAATAATAATAATAATAATAATAATAATAAAACAAATCTGTAGGGAGGAGGAAAAAAGAAAAAAGAAAAACAAATAATAATAATAATAATAAAAGTAAAAGTAAAAGTAAAAGTAAAAACAAATCTGTAGGGAGGAGGAAAAAAGGAAAAAAAAAAAAAAGAAAAACAAATAATAATAATAATAATAATAATAATAATAATAATAATAATAATAATAATAAAACAAATCTGTAGGGAGGAGGAAAAAAGAAAGAAAAAATAATAATAATAATAATAAAGTAAAAATAAAAACAAATCTGTAGGGGGAGGAAAAAAGAAAAAAAAACAAATAATAATAATAATAATAATAATAATAATAATAATAATAATAAAACAAATCTGTAGGGAGGAGGAAAAAAGAAAAAAGAAAAACAAATAATAATAATAATAATAATAATAATAATAATAATAATAATAATAATAATAAGAGCGTAAAGGAAAATAACAAAGAAAATGAAAAAGACTTCTAAAATGTGCACAGCAGGATTCGAATAATGGACCTCGCCCATTATGTACCATTCACCCAAAATTTTTTCACTCCTCCATTTGGAGAAGTCCTAATCTTCTTTCTCCAAAATTGTACATGAGGTTGGAAAATGGAGAAGGAGAAAGCATTTGGAATAAGAAACTTAGTAAACAGCTTCTCCAATTTTTATTTTTTCCACTCTCATTTTCTCAATTTTTTTTGGAAAGTCCTCCATTTTTCCAAGTTAGTAAACGACCACTAAGTGTTTTGGAAGCAAATGGCAAAGCAGCATTGGCTCAAGGGGCGGATAGAAACACTAAATTTTCACAAGTATACCTCTTACCGTAGAAAGAAGAACTGTATTCTCAGGCTCAAGGATGCAGATGGGAACTGGATCAAGGGGGACCGTTTGTCTGTGCTAATCACCGACTATTATAAGAACATATATTCACTTCATGTGGAGATCCGGGTGTGTTCCATGTTGATGCCATGCAGCGGCGGGTCACGACAACTGATAATGAAGCACTGCTATAACAAAATTAGTACTCTATTTTACTCTTATTAAATTATAAAAATAATGATTTAGTAGCTAAAAAAAAACATATGCATTTCTTTAATTTTGAATTATGTGTCTACAATGTCTTTATTCAAAAAAAAAATATTCATTATCAATAAATTAAATAAAAATAATAATTTCATTAGTTATATTGTATTTATTTTTCTCCAATATAAAAATTCTTTACATTCAAATTCATCAATTGATTATATTCGCTACATTGTCCCTACAAGGTCTTTATTTAAAAAAAAATATTCATTATCAATAAATTAATTAAGAGAAATAATTTTATAAGTTATATTGTCTTTATATTTTTCCAATGTAAAAATTCCTTACATTCAAATTCAGCAATTGATTATATTCACAACATTGTCTATTGTCTTTTTTTTTTTTTGCACTATTTTTTAATTAAATATCAAAGTTATAATACAAAATAATGCTATATATTTATTTACCAAGTATTTTGTTAATACCATGAAAAAGTTTTATATATATATAAAATAAAGCCAATCATATTAAATACTCGAGGGATTTGTTGACAAAGAGAGTATTCAAATCACACAACAAATTGAAGTGAGAACTACCTTGCTTGCAATGTCCTTGTTTGACAATCAGCAGTTAGCGGTTAGCGTTAGCGGATTATATTAGCGAATTTGACCAACGAATTATATAAACGGTTGGTAAAAGATATTTGAAAATATTATCTATTTAGATTAACATGTAAAATAACCTAAGGGTATACATATATTTAATAATAATAATAATAATAATAATAATAATAATAATAATAATAATTGATACTGCTAATTATACGCAAGCAACATAAAATACCCGAGACCGTTCAAAGCAAATAAAAGACTTTATTGATCACGGTAAAGGCCCTAAGTACAATCTCCTTGGTTGCTCTGAGTACCGACTGAGTGCGGTCGGGATTCTCTAACAACAACCTATCGATCGTCCAAAAGTCCTTTACACTGTAGCTACTGTGAGTATTTATAGCCGCTATGCCGGGGACAGGATTCCAGCCGTTCGGCATGTCCTCCACGTAGCCACCACGTGTCATCCTCCCGGGTACCCTGCCTGTCGATGTAGAGAGCCGCCACGTGTCCTTCGTCAGCTCTCTTGCCAAAGGGCTACCGCTCGGTGGTTGACATCATCGTTCGGGCAACTCCCGGTCGGACCCGACCGAGTTCTTCACAAGGAGCCCGACCTGTTTACCTGCAAAGACAAAGAGAAAAGGACAAAGGCATCTCGGTCGTGGTGAAGCTATGTCGGTCGGGATATTCCCTACCAAGAGCCCCCCAGCACGGGCCTTTTTGATCGTCCGAGAAAAACGGGACGGGATGAAGAAGCCCAACCGTCGGCCACTAAACCGACCGGCCAGCTGTCATTCCCCTCCTCGCCACGTGTCGGCCACTGCCGGCCTCTGCGACTGCAACCGTCACCTCGGAGTCAGCGCTGGTCGTGTCACGCAAGTGGGTGATTTTCCCGCCCAAACGCTCTCCTATAAATAGGCCCCTGAGGCCTTCATTTGAACTTTCCTCAATCTTCTGAAGCAGTCGGTACCCTCAGAGAGTCCCGAGCATCAGTTCAGCGAACCAGTCGAGCAAAGCCAAGCTTCAAGTTCTCTCCAAAGTACCAGCAATCGGTAAGCTCTTGATCCCTCAGCTTTTTACTTTGTTTTTAGCTTTGCGTAGGAGTAGGATAGGACTAACTTTGGGCTAACCTCCCGACCCTGTACTAACCCCGACCAACCTTTAGGTAGAAAACATGTCGGATTCGGATAGCCAGAATGCCTCGATCGCAGACTACGACAACGCAATCGAGCACAGCAGCGAGGAGGTGGACATCATGTCCTACTCCCCAGAGGTCGAACAACGACCACAGCCCACTCCCGACCAAGCCCCTGAGCCGGCAGGATCAACAAGCTCGTCTAGGACCTCGGTGTCGAGCTCCAGCGGGTCGGGGAGCGAAGCAACGTCCACGAGCGGACGAAGTCTCCCGGACGAAGGCGTTAGGGAAACGCCTACGAGGGTAATAGGGGATTACCCTCGAGCCGAGCCTGAGGGCGGAGACCGGGCCAACGAAGCCGAAGTGGATGAAGAGGACCCGACCGGGCCGGCGCCACCGGGCGGGGACGGGTTTGAGTTCCTCAACAGCGAGAGCGTTGAAGGCCAGAAGAGCTTGCTGACAAAAGGAGAAGCAAGCAAAATTGCGGCAACTCTTGCTGGTCGGGTCGAGTTCGACACCAGCAGACAGCTCGGAAATATCATCGAGCGGCACCAGGGGAAATGGATCGGGCTGCATTACGATTCGCTAATGGCCCCGATCACATTCCCCTTCTCCAGCCTCCTTACAGCGTTCTTGGGCTACTACCAAGTTATACCCGGGCAGATTTGCCCGAACGCGCATCGGATCATCGCCTGCTTTCCCCAGATCTGCAGTCGGCACGACGTAGCCTGCACGATGGAGCTCTTCAACTTCGTCTACCAAGTGAAGGTGCTGGCGGCTGCGCATGGGGGAGGATTTCTGATGATACAATCTCGAGCGGACAAATGCTCGATCGAGGGGCTGCCCGGGAACAACCGGGGGTGGAAAAACCGGATCTTCTCGGTGAAGTACGATCCGTGGATCCTGCCGGTCGAGAGGGTCTGGAGCCAGCGTTTCCGAAGACAAGTCATCCCAATCGAGACCCAGGCCCTCATCGACGCCGTCACCAAAATCTCGGGCGAGATTTACGAGTACCACATTTTCAAGACGCCCGAGTCCCTCGAAGCGGCTGACTTGCCCGAGCCCGTATATAATATACGTTATAAGTACAAGCCCGAGCCCCGGGGCATTACGATCGCAAAGATGTCCGCTCGGGGCAAACGAAAGGGCAAAGGTGTGACATTAGCCCCTTTCTCCGAATTCGAAAGCCCGACTGGGCCTTTAGCTCGACCTAACCTACTTTGTTTTGTTTTGCAGGAATGGCCGGTTTCGGAGATGAGGATGTCCCGGTGCGCCCGGTGGCCAAGATTTCCCTTGGCAAAAAGAAGGGCCAAGCCAAGCCGGCCGGGAAAAAGGAGATCCCGGTTGCCCGACCCATTGGGGCGTCGACCATCACCACGACCGAAGGTTTCGTGGTGGACGCCTCAGAGGTCCTGGTCTCCCGAGTGGCGGTCGGGAAGGGGAAAGAGAAGGTGGCAGAGAAGACCACCTCAGAGACCGGGGCCTTGAAGCGGCGCCGGGAACAACACAGCCCGACCCCATCGGGCGGGGGCAGCAGAGGCGGATCTTCGATCCTTGCTCGGATCGGGAACGCCGGGTCGGCCAAGGAGGACTTCTCCAAGCTGACCCCGAGCCAGGTAGCCGAGAAGATCGGCTACGACTTGGTTGAGGTAAGCGTATTTTCCTTCTTCTGGCCGAGAAGTACCGCTGTCCGGCTAACACGGTCGTTCATATATGCAGATCTCCCGAGCGGCCCAGTTTCTTCAACAACGGGCCCTTCAGGCCAACGAAGCTGAGGCCTTGAAGAAGGTCGCCAACCGGCGGCTACAGGAGATCCGGGATCTGGAGGCTCAGCTAAAGAAGGTCAAAGCTGAGCGGGACCTCTCCGAGCAGGTCGCCCAACAGGCGATCGGGGAGGCAGCCGAGCTCAAGGCTCGCCAGAACGACCTGGATAAGCTCGCCCAGCATCTTTTCCAAGACACCAAATCGGGCGCTCGCTTTCTCCAGTCCGTTCGAGGCACAGAGGTCGGGGAGAAGCTGATATGGACGTTTGGCCGGTGGGTTTACAAAACCGGTCAGCGGAAAATGCGTGACCAGACCAAGAAGATCATGGAACAAGCCCTTGAAGGGGATGATCTGCAGTTGGTCTTGACCACCCTCCCCGACGAAGTAGCCGACCCGGGGCCAGCACCTTTTGATCCAAAGGATCGGGCCGTGGCGAGTGGGGCTGAAGCCGGCCCGAGCGGGGAGGAAACGCCGAGGAAGGGCGATGCTGAGGCGAAGAAGTAGAGTAGTTTTTAATTCTGCTTCTTTTGTAAGTGACATCAATCGGGAGCCCGGTCCCGAATTTGTACCGGGCACCCCTTTAAATCAATGAAATTCATCTTTTGTTAAACTTGCGTCGCTCGTCCCTCTTTCTGTATCTTTATTTTTGTTCATGCATAGGCCGACCCTTAATGCTCGACCTCATGGCCTTTTGGCCCGATCCTGCATTACTCGACCCGCTCGACGCTCGAGATTTCGACGTCCAACTGGCCAACCTGATCGGGTTTACCCGATCTTCAGGCCTTGACGAAATATCTCCAACTGGCCAACTGGCCAAGCCTCTACGTCCGGGATATCTCCGAACAACGGACTTAAGGCAACGTCATATTGGCTAACCCGATCAGGTTTACCCGATCTTCAGGTTTGAAAAACAGGTAAGCCCCCGATAGCCGAGTTTTCCCGAGCGATGGGCCTACGGACACTAAGCCCCCGATAGCCGAGTTTTCCCGAGCGATGGGCCTACGGACACTCCCTTATCCCAGCCCCCACACTATTGTGCTCTCATGGCACGAGTGAGTGCAATAGTGGACAAGAGGTGAACAGATCGTGGAATTATGCTGTGTGCTCCTGGCTTCCCCGATCAGTGGCGTGACTCGCATGTCCGCCGATGTGGAGCGCATTTGGCCGGTCGATAGATTCGCACCGAAGGTAGAGAAAATAACCGACCGGGCCGCCGCATGCAAGCGGTCGAGCAATCACCGATCGTATATACATTGAAACCTTCCCGCTCGCAGGCGGTTAAACAAATATTTACAATCATAAAGCTTAATTACAACCGACGACCGGGACCTACTCGCAGGACAAGCCCCCACTTCGTCAAAAGTTACAAAAAATAGGCTTAATGCCTAAACATAACGAGGTGCTCGGAATTCCAAGTCCCCTCGATTACCCGACCGGTTGTCGTCTCCAGTCGGTACGTGCCCGGCCGTATGACCGCGCTAATGATATACGGCCCTTCCTAGTTCTGAGCTAGTTTTCCGCCCTCTAAAGGTTGACTGGCCTCCCTTCGTCGTAGAACGTAATCCCCCACTTGAAAATAGCGAGGATTGACCCGAACGTCCTTCGAACTTTTGACACGCTTCTGGTATTCGGCCATCCGCCGGGCTGCTAGCTCTCGTTTTTCCTCGACCCCATCAAGATCCACGGCCATCGCATGTTCGTTTTCCTCCGCATTGTAGGTTCTCTCTCGATCGGTCGGGATCCAAGCCTCGATCGGGAGTCGGGCTTCAGCTCCATAAACCAGGGCGAAAGGGGTCTCCAAAGTAGCTTCCCTCGGGGTCGTCCGATAAGTCCATAAGACATATGGCAACTCATCGGCCCAACTACGACCGGCCGAGTGTAACTTCTTTTTCAGACCTTCCAAAATCGTCCGGTTCGCGTTCTCCACTTGACCGTTTCCCCGCGGGTAAGCCACCGATGACCGGACGTGAGCTGTCCCGATCGTGGCCAAAAAGTTCTGGAAATACTGGCTTATGAATTGGCGGCCGTTGTCGCTGATGAGATGCACGGGCACACCAAAGCGGGAAATCACATTTCGCCAAAGAAAACGAGCACATTGCTGAGAGGTGATCGTGGCTAAGGGCACGGCTTCTATCCACTTGGAGAAATAATCAATGGCGACGATCACGAACCTTCTCCGACCAGAGAGCTGAGGGAAAGGGCCCAAGATGTCCTAGCGAAAGGAATGGCGGTCGTGACTGGCTGGTAGAAGGTTGCCGGTCGTCCAGGCATCCGGGCGAACAGTTGGCACGTCTCACATTCCCGAGCTAACTTTTCATAGTCTAGCTGGAGGGACGGCCAATAGTACCCGATCAGCATGATACGACGGGCCAGGGATCGGCCTCCTTGATGTGAGGAGCAAATTCCCGAGTGGAGTTCCTTCATGACTAAATCGGCCTCAAATGCGGTCAAGCAACGCATGAGAGGGCCTCCATATAATCGCCTATAGAGACGGTCGTTCAAAACTTGGAACCTCGGGGCTCTCAACTTGGCTTTTCGAGCACGCTGGGGGTCGTCTGGAAGTCGACCGTGCTCGAGGAACTCCTTCAGATCGGTGATCCAATTATCTTCTACCGGTTGGATCGGATTGACCGGTAGGCGATGGATGCTGTGTCTCGGGATCACCAAAATCCGAGCTATTTTCGACATGTGTTCCGGGGCGTCTTGAGCCAATTTAAATAAGATATCTGCGTCGGCATTATCCAATCGGGGTATGTGTCGGACGGTATACCCCCGGAACTGAGCGAGCTTCTCCATGGCAAGATCTCGGTAAAGCTGCAGACGCTCTCCATTGACTTCATAATCCCCGAGAACTTGCCCGACCACGAGCGCGGAATCCGTCTGAGCTCGGATGTATTCAGCCCCCAAGTCCCGAGCGCACTGTAAGCCATTAACAAAGGCTTCGTACTCGGCTTCGTTATTGGTCGGGTGGAACTGGTACATTAGAGCAAAATAGACTTTGAATCCTTCCGGGCTCGTGACCACCACTCCTCCTCCTGCCCCCTTCTTGCTACTTGACCCATCAGTAGCCAACGACCACCACTCGGCCTCGGGATCCGCAACCTCGGGAGGTCGGGTATCCCGGGCGGTGCACTCGACCAAAAAATCAGCAAGGGCCTGACCTTTGATAGCCGGTCTTGGTCGGTATTCGATCGCATACTGGGTCAACATTAGCGCCCACTTGACTAGGCGACCTGATGATGAGGCAGTTCGGAGGACTGGCCCGATCGGTTGATCGGTCAATACACGAATTACTCGACCTTGGAAATTAGGAGCCAACTTCTTCGCGGCAATGTATAAGGCGTAGACGACCTTCTCTAACCGGGAGTACCGGAGCTCGGGACCATGTAGCGCGTGGCTTACATAGTACACCGGTCGCTGGACCCCTTCCGGATCGATTCGGCACAATACTGCGCTTACTGCACGATCGGAAACTGCGAGGTACACATCTAGCTCTTCTCCGAGCTCGGGCTTTGAGAGCACGACCGGTGACATGAGATATTCCTTCAGCTCATCAAAAGCCGATCGGCATTCTTCGTCCCAGACGAATCCATTAACCTTCCGCAATACCTTGAAAAAAGGTAAAGCGCGCTCGGCGAGCTTGGAGAGGAACCGGCTGAGGGCTGCCAACCGACCGGTCAATTGCTGGACTTCCCGAACGGTGGAAGGTGGTTGCATGTCCAGAATCGCTTTTACTTTGGCCGGGTTGGGCTCAATTCCTCTCTTGGTCATCATATAATCGATGAACTTGCCGGTTTGAACCGCGAATGTGCACTTGGTCGGGTTCAACCGTAACTGGTACTTCCTCATGATCTGGAAGCACTCCCGGAGGTCTCGAGTGTGGTCGGATCGGTCCCGACTCTTGACCAGCATATCATCGATGTAAGCTTCCATCGTTCGGCCCAATAGATCGGCAAAGAGCATGTTGACCATCCTCTGATAGGTCGCTCCTGCGTTCCGCAGGCCGAACGGTATCACTCGGTAACAATACAGCCCGTCCGGGGTCACGAAGGCTGTCTTGCTCTCGTCTTCATGGTGCATCATGATCTGATGGTACCCCTTGAAGGCATCCATGAAGCTCATTAATTCGGCCCCGGCCGTCTCGTCGACCATCTGGTGAATGCTCGGTAGAGGATACGGGTCGAGCGGACAGGCCTTGTTGAGGTCCGTAAAATCGATGCACATCCTCCATGCTGGGGGCTTAGGAACAAGAACGATATTTGCTACCCACTCGGGATAGACCACCGGACGGATGTGCTCGATCGCCGCCATCTTTTTGACTTCTTCTCTGACAAATTCGCGGCGATCGGAGGAAATATGTCGTGTCTTCTGCACGACCGGCTTTGCTGCGGAATCGACGGCTAACTTGTGACAGATGACCGACCGATCGATCCCGGGCATGTCTTCGGGCCCCCACGCAAAGATATCAGCATACTCCCGGAGTATGGCCAAAACTTCTGCTCGAAGCTCGGGGGTGAGGGCTCGGCCAATCTTAATCTTCCTATCCGGGCGGTCCTCGGATAGGGGAACTTCTTCTATTTCTTCGGAAGGCTCAGGCTGCTCCTTCCGTTCCTTAGCCTCCTCTTTGGCTATGGTGTTCACCCGGGAAGATGGACCGGAGTCACGTCTATTGACCGCTCGGGTGTAACACTTCCGGGCGGATTGGACATCGCCACGGACCACGCCGACCCCATTAGGGGTGGGGAATTTCATGCACAGGTGGGGCATAGAAATTATCCCACCGATCTTCATAATGGCGGGTCGGCCCAAGATTATGTTGTGGACGCAATGAAGGTTGACCACAACAAATTCCAGCTCCGTTGTGATCGACTTTGGAGGTGTGCCGATCTCAACCGGGAGCGTTATCTTTCCCTCGGGGTAAATAAGGGCCCCGGTAAATCCTGACAGTGGTACACCGACCGGAGTCAGCTCCTTCCTGTCGAGGCCAAGCTTTTCAAAGGCGTCCAAGTATAGGACGTTCACACTGCTGCCCGTATCGACCATAACCCTCTGGACGTCTGTCCCCTTAACGTCAATCGTGACCACGAGCGCCTCCATGCCGTGGTCACTGCTGCTAGGTTGGTCTTCAAGGGTGAAGGTTATGAGCTCCATCTTCTGCCTCTTCCCGGTCTCCCGGGAATCTACTATTGCGACCGGGCAATTTGTCCTCGGTCGGGAAGCATCTTCCAGCCCGCCGAAAATGACGTGTATGGTTGGCTTTCCGGATGGGCGGCTGCCAGACGGAGGGTCAGGGTCCCGTCGGTCATCATGACGATCGTCCCTTCGATCATCTCTTCGGTCCTGACCTGGCCGATCAGAGCGGTGATGAGAGCGTCTGTAATCCCTCCGATCGGTGTTCCTCTTGCTGTCCTCTCTCTTCCCCACACACTTGTCCAACTTGCCCAAGTTGAGCAAATCTTCTAACAATTGGCGCAAGTGAGTACATTCCTCGGTGTCATGCCCGGCGCATCGATGGTAAGCACAGTGCTTACTCTTGTCAGGGCCATCTTGATCGGGGTGGGGGAGTTTGATGAGATTGCAAGACTGGGCGTACTGCATGGCCTCCGCTGCGGATCGATTCAAAGCCGTAAACTCGCCAGGCCTGGTGCGGGATCGGGGGTTGTTATCTCCCGACCGATGTTCCGCCCGGCCGGCCGGTTTACGGGACGAAGAGCCGACCTCCTGCAAGCGCTTTACGGCGTTCGCCTCGCCGGCGTTGGCATAGTCTGTGACCCTTCGAAGGGCCTCCTCATAACTGGTCGGGGGGTGTAGGATGAAGTCTTGATACAAATGTCCCGCCCGGAGAGATATGTGAAGCATATGGGTGGCGGTCGCATCGTCCATAGGCTCGACCTCACCGACCGCTGCCTTCCACTTGACGAGGAAATCGGTCAAGCTTTCCCCTTCTAGCTGCTTGGCCTTCTCAAGGTACATATAGGACTTTCTCACCACTTTGGAAGTAATGAACTTCCTCACAAACTTGATCGCCAACGTGTCAAATCTGTCGATCGAGCCCGGCTGTAAGGTCCGAAACCATTCTGCTGCTCGACCGGTGAGCGTAGAGTAGAATGCCCTACACATTACGGCGTCTGAAACGCCCTTCATCATCATGTTGCTATAAAAATCATTCACATGGGCTTCAGGGTCTGCCCGTCCGTCATAACTGTTCTCGCCAGAGACCTTCAAGTCGAGCGGGTAAGGCTGGGCCATTACCGCTGCTGTGAAAGGCGTCTGGTGCAGAGTCGATTGGTTGACCGGGGGTGTTGCAGGGTACGCATTCCTGAGCTGCGCAACTTCCGCCTGGAGGTTATAGAGCAATCCTCGGGTTTCGTTGAGCTCAGCGGCTTGAGCGGCTTGGGCTGTGTCCCGAGCGCGTCGCCGTCGGTGAGATCTCGACCCGCTATACCCAGATGAAGCCTCCTGGCTAGCCTCCTGCATCTGTACGTCTTCTTGCATGCGGTTCGGGTCTTGTGGTCCCAAACGCTGGCGCATCTCCGGTCGAAGATGATCAAAAGCCGCCGCTCGGGCAGTTTCTTCAGGGTCCTCCGCTTGGACGGCCTGAGCTGGTGCCTCCATCGCATCGGCACCCCCCGACCCCAACCGCGAATGAGCCGAACGTCGAGCCCGGGTTGCGGACTGACGCTGCGGCTCTACCTGTGCGGTCGGTTGTACTGGAGGGGCGGCGGCTGGAGCTGTATAAGCAGGCGTATATGGTAGATAACCAACCGGGGGAGTGTAGCACATCGGTTGACCTGGCCAATATCCATACGGTGGAGGTGGGACCGGGTATGGATACTGACCGGGATACATCATCGGTTGAGGGTATTGCTGACCGGGCGTCTGAAATCCCGGTTGTATGTAGTTCACCGGCTGTTGGGCGGCCGGGTATGCGTTTGATGGATGCGGTGGTGAGAGGTTGAGGTTTAGATCGACCGTCTGACCTTGCTGTTGGGTAGCGTGGTGGTCGGAGGAGCTCGCCGCATCCGCCTGGTCGTCGGCGAAATTGTTGTATGCCCACGGATACATTGTTGTAAAGAGGTCGAGTGCTCGTCAAGACGTAGCTTTGTTGCACAGGTTCCCCACAGACGGCGCCAAAATGATACTGCTAATTATACGCAAGCAACATAAAATACCCGAGACCGTTCAAAGCAAATAAAAGACTTTATTGATCACGGTAAAGGCCCTAAGTACAATCTCCTTGGTTGCTCTGAGTACCGACTGAGTGCGGTCGGGATTCTCTAACAACAACCTATCGATCGTCCAAAAGTCCTTTACACTGTAGCTACTGTGGGTATTTATAGCCGCTATGCCGGGGACAGGATTCCAGCCGTTCGGCATGTCCTCCACGTAGCCACCACGTGTCATCCTCCCGGGTACCTTGCCTGTCGATGTAGAGAGCCACCACGTGTCCTTCGTCAGCTCTCTCGCCAAAGGGCTACCGCTCGGTGGTTGACATCATCGTTCGGGCAACTCCCGGTCGGACCCCGACCGAGTTCTTCACAAGGAGCCCGACCTGTTTACCTGCAAAGACAAAGAGAAAAGGACAAAGGCATCTCGGTCGTGGTGAAGCTATGTCGGTCGGGATATTCCCTACCAATAATAATAATAATAATAATAATAATTGTTTTAAAAAAATAAAGAAATAAAAAAATATAATTAAGTCAATCATATTTATTGACAAAAAAGTATTCAAATCACACAATAAATTGAGGTGAGATCGCAATGTCCTTGTTTGGCAATTAGTTAGCTCTTCAATATTAATATATATTTAATATTTTATGCCCTAATTTTTATTTGCTTTTCTTATGTCTTGTATTTGGTTTCAACCATACCTATACAATTATTTTATTAACAATTATAATCAATCTTTACTATATTATCTTGCATTTGTAAACTTAGAATTGTCTATTTAAATACGCAAATTTGACATTTAATTATCTAATATAATGTTGCCTTAATATACTTTAAAGTACTTATTTTAAAAAAATATTAAGACATTATACTCATCGTGTAATGCGCATAAAAAATTAATTGTGAATATAAAGTTCAAAAATTGTAAATATAAAGTTTAAAAGTTATGAATATAGGGTTTTACTAGAATTGTGTCACACTATTCCACGACATAACAATGGGTGACTCACCTGGCCCCACCCAACGGAGGGCCGGCACCAATCATCAAATCCAAACTTTTTTGGGAGGGGAGGGGGGTAGAAGGATCTAGAAACCCTAAAAAATCTCCCCTATATAATAGACACAACTCTCGCAACGTAGACAAACCTGTCTTCTTTAATAATAGTATAACTCCTTAACTGCTGCCTAGCCTCCATAAGAAATCAATCTGATCTCGGCGGCAATGGCGGATATGGAGACGTTCGCTTTCCAGGCTGAGATAAATCAGCTCCTCAGTCCCATCATCAACACTTTCTATAGCAACAAGGAGATCTTTCTACGCGAGCTCATCAGTAATTCTTCAGACGTGAGTCTCCCTTTCTCTCTCTCATATACATATATACACACAAATATATGCATATGAGCTCATGTAGTATGCAGTGTGGATGAATAGATTCTTATGATGTATCTGTCCTCCATGGAGCTATCAGTTGTATTGAGAAATAGTTCGAATTTAACTGCTGAATATTATTTCATTTTGACGTTTTGTGTTTCGTGAGATGCTTAGGCTTGTTTATTGGACATATCGATATCGATTGATTGGAACTAATATTTGACTATAAATTGTTCTATCTGTAAAACTCCAATTTTCAGAGTGATTATGGTGGACCATCAAATGCTCCCTCTTTAATATATATTTTAAACAAAACCTGAAATTGGAACACTGTGTCTTACTATTTTTTAAAAAGGTTGTTCTTATTTGCTCTCTTCCAAAAAATGATCTGGGATGGGCGTATTTTATGTTATACGTATGCTTTTTATCATGACTATGAATTATATTATTATATTAAGAACCAAAATTGCTGTATATATGCAGAGCTCATTAATAACCAATTTATTAATGCGGATACATATGCACAGTTTTTAACATTGTTTTTAAACAGCTCCTATTTTGATGTGGTTAGCCTTTCAAATTAACAATTATTATGTGATGAATATGTCTTCATACACATTGTCCCTGACAAAACCAACAATACACTGTCCATTATTGACAGTGGTGTTGGTATGACAAAGGCTGGTAAGTGAATGTGCCAAATTTTGTGTTTTATTCTGCTTCTTATTATTTGCTCATGCTGATTGTCTATTTTTTGTTTTTTTAGACCTGGTGAACAATCTTGGTACAATTGCAAGGTCTGGGACCAAAGAATTCATGGAAGCTCTTACGGCTGGGGCTGATGTTAGCATGATTGGACAGTTTGGAGTTGGGTTCTACTCAGCTTTGCTGAGAAGGTCATTGTAACAACAAAGCACAATGATGATGAACAGTATGTCTGGGAGTCCCAAGCGGGTGGTTCATTCACTGTTACCAGAGATACTTCTGGTGAGAATCTGGGCAGGGGTACAAAAATTACCCTTTTCCTCAAGGAAGACCAGCTTGAATATCTTGAGGAGCGCCGGCTCAAGGATTTAATTAAGAAACACTCTGAGTTCATCAGCTATCCTACCTCTCTGTGGACTGAGAAAACCATTGAGAAGGAGATTTCTGACGATGAGGATGAAGAGGAGAAAAAAGACGAGGAAGGAAAAGTAGAAGAGGTTGATGAAGAGAAAGAGAAGGATGAGAAGAAAAAGAAAACAATCAAGGAAGTTTCTCATGAGTGGTCATTGGTTAACAAGCAAAAGCCCATCTGGATGAGGAAGCCAGGAGATCACAAATGAAGAATATGCTGCATTCTACAAGAGTCTCACCAATGATTGGGAGGAGCACTTAGCTGTTAAACACTTTTCAGTTGAAGGTCAGCTGGAATTCAAGGCCGTCCTCTTTGTTCCAAAGAGGGCACCCTTTGACCTCTTTGACTCAAAGAAAAAACCTAATAACATCAAGCTCTATGTTCGACGTGTTTTCATCATGGACAACTGTGAAGAGTTGATTCCAGAATATTTGAGCTTTGTGAAAGGTATTGTTGACTCTGGGGATCTTCCTCTCAACATCTCATGAGAGATGCAGCAAAACAAGATCCTTAAGGTCATTCGCAAGAACTTGGTTAAGAAGTGTGTTGAGCTCTTCTTTGAGATTGTGGAGAACAAGGATGATTATAACAAGTTTTACGAGGCTTTCTCCAAGAATTTGAAGCTTGGTATCCATGAAGATTCTCAGAACAGAACTAAGATTGCTGAACTGCTGCGATACCATTCCACTAAGAGTGGTGATGAAATGATCAGTTTGAAGGATTATGTGACAAGAATGAAGGGCAAAATGAAGGGCAGGATATCTACTACATCACTGGTGAGAGTAAGAAGGCAGTGGAGAACTCTCCCTTCCTGGAAAAGCTGAAGAAGAAGGGGTACGAGGTCCTTTACATAGTTGATACTATTGATGAGTATGCTGTTGGGCAGTTGAAGGAGTTTGATGGAAAGAAGCTTGTATCTGCAACCAAGGAAGGTTTGAAGCTTGATGAGAGTGAAGATGAGAAAAGAAAAAGGAGGAATTGAAGGCCAAGTTTGAGAATCTGTGCACGGTGATGAAGGATGTACTTGGTGACAAGGTTGAGAAGGTGATTGTTTCTGACCGTCTTGTGGACTCTCCATGCTGTTTGGTTACCGGAGAATATGGATGGACTGCCAACATGGAGAGAATTATGAAGGCACAAGCTCTTAGGGATTCAAGCATGGCAGGATACATGTCAAGCAAGAAGACCATGGAGATCAACCCGGAGAACCCCATCATGGAGGAGCTGTGTAAAAGAGCCGATGCTGACAAGAATGACAAGTCTGTGAAGGATCTTGTGTTGTTGCTGTTTGAGACTGCTCTGCTCACTTCGGGTTTCAGCCTTGATGATCCCAATACATTTGGCAACAGGATTCATAGGATGTTGAAACTAGGGCTGAGCATCGATGAGGATGCTGGTGATGCTGCAGATGTTGAAATGCCAGCATTGGAGGACGATGCTGAGGGTAGCAAGATGGAGGAAGTAGATTAAATCCATTCTGACAATGCAATCATTGGGGATGTTTCTATTCGGGGGAAGTAGCTTAACTAATATTTTCTTTTAAGTGTTAGATTTTTACTCTGGCTTTTTCGATTTAGTTTTGATACAGTTGTTAAGAATCTTTTTTTTTTTTTGGAGAGTCTTGTATGCTCTTTCGGATGATATTGTCATTTTTGTTTAATTATAGATTGAATGATGCTTTGATAATTCCAGTGTTAATAATCCTGTTCCTGTGAAAATTTTCTGGGGGAGTGTTGGTCGTTATCTCGTTACCAAGTTTTTTAAATTTTCCTAACAATATTTCATATTTGATCCGGTCACATTGTGGTTTTTATATATTAATAAATAATAAATGTATTAAATGTATAATAAGAGTGGGTAGGGGCAAATAGTAATATGAATCATGGTTTTCATCGTATGTGGATCTTAAATAAATGTTCATTTATATTTTTTTGATATGTTGAGTACAAATGACATGTAATAACTCTTTCCTATGGGAAGTTATGAGATCAAGTAAAAAATATATATATATTTTTTTGATTTATATTTAGAAAAAAAACTTTCAGTGAATACAAAATGCATCTTCAAAAAGTTAACATTCCATTTATTAAAAATAAATATTTAAAATATTAATAATGAATTTTGGGTCAATTGTTTATCTTATAAGATGGATCATCATGAATCATGATATAATGATTGTTACAGTACTATATGGGCTTTTGTAAAACCTAATAGGTTCCAAATATCCGTAATTGATAAGGTATAGAAATACAAATATGGGCTTTTGTAAAACTTAATAGGTTCCAAATATCCATAATTTATAAGGTATAGAATACAAATGCAATCATTATTGTGTGGACCATGGTCCACATAAGTTGTATGAACCAGATTTTACCTATTGTAAAATAATGTACATTCAATACAAAAATAATGTATATTCAGTACAAAAATAATGTACATTGTATTCAGAGGATGTACATTATTTTTATTCTGAGTGTACATTATATTGTATAATGTATATTCAGTACAAAAATAATGTACATTTAATATATTAAAAATGTACTTTTTGTTATGGTCCACGTAACATTGTGTGGACCATGGTCCACTCAATAATTTGCCATACAAATGTGAATCATGAATAAATATTTATTTTTAATATATTGAAGTTACATTATTTTTTTAGTATACCAAATAATAAATTTTATTACTCAAATAATGTACCTTTTAAAAAATTAACCTTAATAGATGTTTTCTTGGGAGAAAGGAAAAGAATTGCAATTCGGTGGGAAAAGAATAAGGTAGGAATTTAAATTACATTGTTTGGTATGGAGGAATAGAATTATTGGGAATGAGAAATAAAAAAGTGATATAAAGACTAAAATATCATTGTGTAATAATAATAAGGGAAAATGGTCAAATAGACCCTTAAACTTTAGGCAAAAGTGCAATTAAGTTCTCAACTTTAAAAAAGTGCAATTAGACCATTTAACTTGTTATTTTGGTGCGTCTAAGCCCAATAACAGGTTATTCAATTGGAATAACCGATTAAAAAGATTCCGGCAACATTTTCGGCGAAAAAATACGGTGACAACAATTTTTATTTTTTTAAAAAAAGATGACCTACCGCTGAAACCACCTACCTTTAAAAAAAGTGTGAACACATTCACACCATAATTCTTAAGAAATCAAATGTTAGAATCTTATCATTGTTTCTTCACAAGTCGAAGTATTTATTTCAACTTTTAAAAGTTCAGAGACCTAATCATTTTTTCTCTTGTAAAGTTTAAAGGCCTATTTGACATTTTTCTCTTTATTTTATATACATGAATTTGAGGACCTAAACAATGTATTCTATATATTGTACGAGTGAATTTCTAGTTTTAACTAATAATGAAACTTTCGTATGCAATAATTACCATCTTTCAGATCTCAATCTTGAGTTGATTCCTTTTTGGTTGACAAGAGAAATTCGTATCCACTATTTAAAAGTGTGCACTTAGTAAACCTCATATATATATATATATAATAATTCATAATAGAAATTATTCTGTCGTAATATTCATCGCTATATTGCGACGGAATAGTTTCCGTTGCGATTTGTGATTTTTTTTTTTTAATGTTTGAGTGATTTTTTTACTCAATATTTAAAATATTATTGAAAAATTTGTCTTGTTCGTTCTAACAAATATTGATCACTTTCCATGTAAACAAAAAAGTAATAATATCAAATTTAATTTTTTCTTAAATAATTATTTAAGTTTGACTTGTTGATTCTAGCAACAATCATTGAACTAATAATATAATCTCCATATGCAATTAACATTTCTTTTTATCTACCTTGACTAGTTGACTTGATTCTCTTTTGGAATTGTCATTTCGTTAAATATCCATGCATTTCAGTTTTTCATTCTTTATTTCTATTTTTAAATTTAATGTTTATCAACACTCATTTTTCAAATTCAATATTTTTGTAGTTCAATGTCATCTCTGTGGCTCTGTCAAATGAAACGTTACAAGTTCGCACTCCGTTGAAAGCATTGACTCTTTGTGTGATTTGAGAAAGTATGTATGGACTTATATTACATTGTAAATTTGTAATAGAGTCCGTAGTAATAAAAAGTATTATAAAAAAACACAAATTCAACGTTTTAAGCATTTTTTAGACTTACATTAAGTACACATTCACGCACATTAAGCACACAACTCACGCACCTTAAGTACAAAACTCACGCACATTAAGCACTACACACTCACGCACATTAAGCACAAACCTCATGTACCTTAGGCACAAGACTCACGCACCTTAAGTACAAAACTCACGCACATTAAGCACTACACACTCACACACATTAAGCACAAACCTCACGCACCTTAAGCACAAGACTCACGCATATTAAGTACAAAACTCAAGCACATTAATCACCCGCACAACCGCACGGGATCGGAAGCATTATATTATATTCATCCGCACTGGAACTTAAAAATATATATATATATATATATATATATATATATATATATATATATATATATATATATATATATATATATATATATATATATATATATATATATATAAGTCTGCTCAAATGCGGCCGCGCCTTCCCGTGCGGACGGTGTAGCTGCTTGAACAATGCATCAATAATGTTAACAAAAGGTACCAATAGTGTTTGGAAAATGCACAGCAATGAAATTCACAAATATACCGAAAAACGCACCTACACACCCAAAATAATGCACCATAACTCCTCATACCTAATTGTGCATTTCCGAACACTGTGTGGTGCTTTTATGCATACGTAATGTTGCGTTTTTTTGGTGATGCGTACCTAATGGTGTATATTTCTGTTGTGCATTTCCTAACATTGTTGGTGCATATTTGCATAACTATTAGTGCGGCCGCACTAACCGCACGAGAAGGCGCAGAGATGCACCCAGGTGAAAAATCGGGTTAGATCTAAGCCGTTAATCAAATCTAGATCGACGGCTCAAATCAATGAAAAATAAAAAAAAAACGTGCGTCCTCAAATGCATCCATCTTCTTCATGTTTACTCCAAAAGATAACAACTCCACTATTTGTTACTCCGTATTATATTGCTATCATATTTTTTTTCTTTTGAATTAGATTATTTTGAACTAGGGAACCAAAATTGAAAAACACCACTGTACTGTTGAATGAAAAAGAAATTGTAAAAATGGCTCACATTAAGAAGGAAAACAACACACCTTAAGAAGGAAAATAATGCACCTTAAGAAGGAAAACCACACACCTAAAGCTTTAGACCGACTCACCTTAAGCTTCAACAATTGACGCACCTTAAGTTTCAATAATTGACACACCTTAAGAAGGAAAATCACACACTTAAAGCTATAGGCCGACTCAACAATTGACGCACCTTAAGTTTCAATAATTGACACACCTTAAGAAGGAAAATCACACACTTAAAGCTATAGGCCGACTCAACAATTGACGCACCTTAAGCACACAAATCACGCACCTTAAAAAGGAAAAACCACACACATAAAGTTTTAGATCGACACACTTAAGTTTTCAATAACTGACACACCTTAAGCACATAACACAAAAACCACGCACCTTAAGTACAAAAACCACGCACCTTAAATTTGACATAGATACAAAAAGATCAAATTGCCACTGTGTTTTTTTAATCATTGTTAATCATGGACGTTGATTTAGGCAAGAACAATGACTCTCATCTCACCGCACCTCCGCACCTGGGTGCACCATCCACATTTGAACCTAATTATATATATATATATATATATATATATATATATATATATATATATATATATATATATATATATATAAAATTTAGATCATATGCGAATGAAGGCTTTAGGTAAAAAAAAAAAGAGGTTAAATCTCAACTATAGATCTAGTCCAAATCAACAGTCCAGAATGAAGAAGTATATTAATGAAAAATCATGCGATGGTATTATTGTATTTATAATTTTGAGTAGATAAGTTTAGATGTTTTTGGTCTTCGAGCTCACATTTTTTCCTTCTTCAAATACATATTTTTCTTTCTTCAAATACATATATTTTGTCTCACTATATAATTAATATTCTAAAACCACTCTTCACAGAATACATACCACGAATATCTCCGCCTCCAACACCACTAGTCATCGTAATCTGGGGCGGCAATGGGCAGTTTTTTAATGAGCTCGGGGTCACGTTCGAGGAACATCTCTTGTAAAAGGTCCACATCCCATTCTTTTGTTACTGGGTTAATGAGGGAATCTACTGTTGCTTCCCCATGGGAATGTGAGATAGCGGTGGCCAAATTATCAGCATGGGTAACGGTTGGTATATATTTTGTACTGTGTATATACTATTGCTGACTATACATCTAATTATAAGAATATGGCCAGTAATATTATAAGCATCGATAAATTTATTAGAATATTATAAAGTCGGTTTTGCATGCCTACTTTGATACCCATATATTTGGCAACATTAGGATTAAATAAACATATAATTAAATAATATAATTAAAAAAAGTTAAATTTTTCTTCTTTCATTCAATTAATCAATCCGAGAGTATAAGCTTATAAGGACCACCGTTACTTTATGAGATAATGTTCAAAGCAATTTTCTAACCTGATATATATCGAGTTAGATTTTAACCTAACTTATTGAAATGAAGTCATATTTTGTTTTTATAAAATTATTAAGTTGGAAGTGAATTTTTAAAATGATATAGAGTTAACTTTTAGTTCAATTTATTGAAATTGTGTAACGTTTTTAAAAAGTCATAAAATTAACATGGGTATATCTTCTACTTATAATATATAACATTTGTATAACACTGCTGGAAAATAATCATTCAAACCTTTATACTTTATGGTAGAGCTCAATGGTTCCTAGGTTGATGTTGTCGGTGAACATCTTGTGGTTGGTGGTGTGATTTGGTATTAGGCTTTGTCGATGATGATTGGTCCTAATATTGGGACACATGTAATATGGACTCATTTACTAACTGATTTTTTTTTTTCTTTACAATTTTTCAGAAAATTGGAGAGTTTGAAGAACAGAAAACAGAAAACATGTTTACTAGCACAGTTTTTCATTTTGAAAACAATAAATAATTTTTTTTTTATTTTTTTAGAAAACTAGAAAAACTATTAAAAACTGTTTTCTAAATGAAAAACATAATCATCTATCATCTATTTGGCTATATGTCACTATAACCACATTCTCACCATTATTTACTTACATATTTATTTATTACTATGATTACATTTGTTATAATCTTCTTTTACTTATCATCACCATCTTCTATTTTTTTTTTTACTTGCAGTACTGTTGAATCCCACTTCCTGTGACAATGAAAATCACAGACTCTAACACGGTCCACAAATACGAGATAACACAATAGCCCAAAATAAATAACAATGCAAGGGACACAAGATTTACGTGAAAAACCCCAAAACCACGGGGAAAAACCACGGGACCACCACAACCAAAGTTTCCACTATCACAAATCTTGGGTACAAAGTTGCTGGCTACCACCCGAGCCAAACACCCTACAAATCATCCAAATACAATAGATCTATGCCAAAGATTTCTATAATGTTTCACAGACTTTAAAATGATACAAACTCGTACTTAAAATATTCAACTATCACGAACACGATAAAAAGAATATAAATACTACGAGATTATTCAAAAGATGTCTAGAACAAACAAGCTGACCTCCAAAAAATATTGATGAATAAAGCACCCAAGAACCTCAACAAACCTCACAAGACCGGCCAAGGAGACAAAAAGAAGTAAAAGAAACTTGGCTTTGTTTCACTGCTCTCTACTGTAATATCATGTGTGTGTGTCTAGTGGCCATCTTGCATCCAAAATTCCTAAGCATTTTTATAGGGAATGAAGTACATGAAAGGTAACAAGATGCCAAAAGTCTCTTTGTTTCCAACCCTTCATAATCCCTTATTATTATTATACATTAATAATAATAATAATTAGGGCTCAATAAAACTATATAGTGGGTACAAAAATAATTGGTCCAAACATGAGCTATTTTCCACATAGGAGGGAATCTCAACCCAACAAGTACTTATTTAAACATAACTTATTTGCTTATGTTTAAAGTTATACATTAATCATATTATCAAAATTAAAAATTGAACTACATACCAAGCGGGGTTGCAAAAATAGCGCTAGGAGGCCGCCGCGAGGAATGGCCTCGGCGGCCTCCTAAGCTGCCGGCCGGCGATTTTTTTTTTTTTTTAAATGTCGGAAAAGTTTCCGAAGACATAACTTTTGATTCAGTTGTCCGATTCAGACAATTTTTTTTTTCAAATCGCGTATTTTTTCAAATTGGAACGTTGTGTCTTACTATTTTTTAAAAAGTTTGTTCTTATTTGCACTCTTCAAAAAAATTCAACTTTTGTGGGATAGGAAAGACTATGAATTATATTATTAAGAACCAAAATTGCTGTATATATGCAGAGCTTGTTAATAACCAATGTATTAATGCGGATACATATGCATAGTTTTTAACATTGTTTTAAAACAGCTCATATCTTGATGTGTTTAGCGTTTCAAATTAACAATTATTATGTGATGAATGTGTCTAGGCTCTGGACAAGATCCGATTTGAAAGTTTGACTGACAAGAGCAAACTAGATGCTCAACCTGAGCTCTTCATCCACATTGTCCTGGACAAAACTAACAATACACTGTCCATTATTGACAGTGGTGTTGGTATGACAAAGGCTGGTAAGTGAATGTGCCAAATTTTGTGTTTTTTTTTTTTTTTTTGTGTGTTCTATTTGCTTCTTATTGTTGCTCATGCTGATTGTCTACTTTTTTTTTTTTTTTTTTTTTTTTTTTTTAGACCTGGTGAACAATCTTGGTACAATTGCAAGGTCTGGGACCGAAGAATTCATGGAAGTTCTTACGGCTGGTGCTAATGTTAGCATGATTGGACAGTTTGGGGTTGGGTTCTACCAAGCAGGGTTGCAAAAATCGCGCCTAGGCGCCGATTAATCGGCGCCTACGCGCTAGGCGCTAGGAGGCCGCCGCGAGGAATATAATGGCCTCGGCGGCCTCCTACGCGGCCGGCTGGCTAGGCGGTCTAGGCGGCCGCCTTGACCGCCTAAACGGCCGGCTCGGCGGTTTGGCGAATTATTATTATTATTATTTTTTTTTTGAATGTCGGAAAAGTTTCGGAAAGCATAACTTTTGACTCGATTGTCCGATTCGGACAATTTTTTTTTTCAAATCGCGTATTTTTTCGAATTGGAACGTTGTGTCTTACTATTTTTTAAAAAGTTTGTTCTTATTTGCACTCTTCAAAAAAATTCAACTTTTGCGGGATAGGAAAGACTATGAATTATATTATTAAGAACCAAAATTGCTGTATATATGCAGAGCTTGTTAATAACCAATGTATTAATGCGGATACATATGTATAGTTTTTAACATTGTTTTAAAACAGCTCATATCTTGATGTGTTTAGCGTTTCAAATTAACAATTATTATGTGATGAATGTGTCTAGGCTCTGGACAAGATCCGATTTGAAAGTTTGACTGACAAGAGCAAACTAGATGCTCAACCTGAGCTCTTCATCCACATTGTCCCTGACAAAACTAACAATACACTGTCCATTTTTGACAGTGGTGTTGGTATGACAAAGGCTGGTAAGTGAATGTGCCAAATTTTGTGTTTTTTTTTTTTTTTTGTGGGTTCTATTTGCATCTTATTGTTGCGCATGCTGATTGTCTACTTTTTTATTTGTTTTTTTAGACCTGGTGAACAATCTTGGTACAATTGCAAGGACTGGGACGAAAGAATTCATTGAAGCTCTTACGGCTGGTGCTGATGTTAGCATGATTGGACAGTTTGGAGTTGGGTTCTACCAAGCAGGGTTGCAAAAATCGCGCCTACGCGCCGATTAATCGGCGCCTATGCGCTAGGCGCTAGGAGGCCGCCGCGAGGAATGGCCTCGGCGGCCTCATACGCGGCCGGCCGGTTCAGCGATTCGGCGAATTATTAATATTATTATTATTATTTTTTTGAATGTCGGAAAAGTTTCGGAAGGCATAACTTTTGACTCGGTTGTCCGATTCGGACAATTTTTTTTTTCAAATCGCGTATTTTTCGAATTGGAACATTGCGTCTTACTATTTTTTAAAAAGTTTGTTCTTATTTGCACTCTTCAAAAAAATTCAACTTTTGTGGGATAGGAAAGACTATGAATTATATTATTAAGAACCAAAATTGCTGTATATATGCGGAGCTTGATAATAACCAATGTATTAATGCGGATACATATGCATAGTTTTTAACATTGTTTTAAAACAGCTCATATCTTGATTTGTTTAGCGTTTCAAATTAACAATTATTATGTAATGAATGTGTCTAGGCTATGGACAAGATCCGATTTGAAAGTTTGACTGACAAGAGCAAACTAGATGCTCAACCTGAGCTCTTCATCCACATTGTCCCTGAAAAAACTAACAATACACTGTCCATTATTGACAGTGGTGTTGGTATGACAAAGGCTGGTAAGTGAATGTGCCAAATTTTGTGTTTTTTTTTTTTTTTTTTTTTTTTTTTTTTTTTTTTTTTTTTTTGTGTGTGTGTGTTCTATTTGCTTCCTATTGTTGCTCATGCTGATTGTCTACTTTTTTATTTGTTTTTTTTAGACTTGGTGAACAATCTTGGTACAATTGCAAGGTCTGGAACCAAAGAATTCATGGAAGCTCTTACGGCTGGTGATGATGTTAGCATGATTGGAAACTTTGGAGTTGGGTTCTACCAAGCAGGGTTGCAAAAATCGCGCCTAGGCGCTAGGCGCTAGGAGGCCGCCGCAAGGAATGGCCTCGGCGGCCTCCTACGCGGCCGGTCGCCTAGCCTGCAGGCTAGGCGGTCTAGGCGATTTTTTTTTTTTTTTAAATGTCGGAAAAGTTTCGGAAGGCATAAATTTTGACTCGGTTGTCCGATTCGGACAATTTTTTTTTTTAAATCGCGTATTTTTTCAAATTGGAACGTTGTGTCTTACTATTTTTTAAAAAGTTTGTTCTTATTTGCACTCTTCAAAAAAAATCAACTTTTGGGGGATAGGAAAGACTATGAATTATATTATTAAGAACCAAAATTGCTGTATATATATGCGGAGCTTGTTAATAATCAATGTATTAATGCGGATACATATGCATAGTTTTTAACATTGTTTTAAAACAGCTCATATCTTGATGTGTTTAGCGTTTAAAATTAACAATTATTATGTGATGAATGTGTCTAGGCTCTGGACAAGATCCGATTTGAAAGTTTGACTGATAAGGGCAAACTAGATGCTCAACCTGAGCTCTTCATCCACATTGTCCCTGAAAAAACTAACAATACACTATCCATTATTGACAATGGTGTTGGTATGACAAAGGCTGGTAAGTGAATGTTCCAAAATTTGTGTTTTTTTTTTGTGTGTTCTATTTGCTTCTTATTGTTGCTCATGCTAATTGTCTACTTTTTTATTTATTTTTTTAGACCTGGTGAACAATCTTGGTAAAATTGCAAGGTCTGGGACCAAAGAATTCATGGAAGCTCTTACGGCTGGTGCTGATGTTAGCATGATTGGACAGTTTGGAGTTGGGTTCTACCAAGCAGGGTTGCAAAAATCGCGCCTAGGCGCTAGGCGCTAGGAGGCCGCCGCGAGGAATGGCCTCGGCGGCAGGCCGCCTAGATCGCTTAACCGGCCGGTTCGGCGAATTTTTTTTTTTTTTTAAATGTCGGAAAAGTTTCAGAAGGCATAACTTTTGACTCGGTTGTCCGATTCAGATAATTTTTTTTTCAAATCGCTCGAATTGGAACGTTGTGTCTTACTATTTTTTAAAAAGTTTGTTCTTATTTGCACTCTTCAAAAAAATCAACTTTTGGGGGATAGGAAAGACTATGAATTATATTATTAAGAACCAAAGTTGCTGTATATATATGCGGAGCTTGTTAATAATCAATGTATTAATGCGGATACATATGCATAGTTTTTAACATTGTTTTAAAACAGCTCATATCTTGATGTGTTTAGCGTTTCAAATTAACAATTATTATGTGATGAATGTGTCTAGGCTTTGGACAAGATCCGATTTGAAAGTTTGACTGACAAGAGCAAACTAGATGCTCAACCTGAGCTCTTCATCCACATTGTCCTGGACAAAACTAACAATACACTGTCCATTATTGACAGTGGTGTTGGTATGGCAAATGCTGGTAAGTGAATGTGCCAAATTTTGTGTTTTTTTTTTTGTGGGTTCTATTTGCTTCTTATTGTTGCTCATGCTGATTGTCTACTTTTTTATTTGTTTTTTTAGACCTGGTGAACAATCTTGGTACAATTGCAAGGTCTGGGACCAAAGAATTCATTGAAGCCCTTACGGCTGGTGCTGATGTTAGCATGATTGGACAGTTTGGAGTTGGGTTCTACCAAGCAGGGTTGCAAGAATCGCGCCTACGCGCTAGGCGCTAGGAGGCCGCCGCGAGGAATGGCCTCTGCGGCCTCATACGCGGCCGGCCGGCTAGGCGGTCTTGGCGGCCGCCTAGACTGCCTAACCGGCCGGTTTAGCGATTCGGCGAATTATTATTATTATTATTATTTTTTTTTTTTTTGAATGTCGGAAAAGTTTCGGAAGGCATAACTTTTGACTCGGTTGTCCGATTCGGACAATTTTTTTTTTCAAATCGTGTATTTTTTCGAATTGGAACGTTGTGTCTTACTATTTTTTAAAAAGTTTGTTCTTATTTGCACTCTTCAAAAAAATTCAACTTTTGTGGGATAGGAAAGACTATGAATTATATTATTAAGAACCAAAATTGCTGTATATATGCAGAGCTTGTTAATAACCAATGTATTAATGCGGATACATATGCATAGTTTTTAACATTGTTTTAAAACAGCTCATATCTTGATGTGTTTAGCGTTTCAAATTAACAATTATTATGTGATGAATGTGTCTAGGCTCTGGACAAGATCCGATTTGAAAGTTTGACTGACAAGAGCAAACTAGATGCTCAACCTAAGCTCTTCATCCACATTGTCCCTGACAAAACTAACAATACACTGTCCATTATTGACAGTGGTGTTGGTATGACAAAGGCTGGTAAGTGAATGTGCCAAATTTTGTGTTTTTTTTTTTTGTGTGTTCTATTTGCTTCCTATTGTTGCTCATGCTGATTGTCTACTTTTTTATTTGTTTTTTTTAGAACTGGTGAACAATCTTGGTACAATTGCAAGGTCTCGGACCAAAGAATTCATGGAAGCTCTTACGGCTGGTGCTGATGTTAGCAGGATTGGACAGTTTGGAGTTGGGTTCTACCAAGCAGGGTTTCAAAAATCGCGCCTAGGCGCTTGGCGCTAGGAGGCCGCCGCGAGGAATGGCCTCGGCGGCCTTCTACGCGGCCGGCCGCCTAGCCTGCCGGCTAGGCGGTCTAGGCGATTTTTTTTTTTTTTTTTAAATGTCGGAAAAGTGTCGGAAGGCATAACTTTTGACTCGGTTGTCCGATTCGGACAATTTTTTTTTTCAAATCGCGTATTTTTTCAAATTGGAACGTTGTGTCTTACTATTTTTTAAAAAGTTTGTTCTTATTTGCACTCTTCAAAAAAATTCAACTTTTGTGGGATAGGAAAGACTATGAATTATATTATTAATAATCAAAATTGCTGTATATATATGCAGAGCTTGATAATAACCAATGTATTAATGCGGATACATATGCATAGTTTTTAACATTGTTTTAAAGCAGCTCATATCTTGATGTGTTTAGCGTTTCAAATTAACAATTATTATGTGATGAATGTGTCTAGGCTCTGAACAAGATCCGATTTGAAAGTTTGACTGACAAGGGTAAACTAGATGCTCAACCTGAGCTCTTCATCCACATTGTCCCTGAAAAAACTAACAATACACTATCCATTATTGACAGTGGTGTTGGTTGACAAAGGCTGGTAAGTGAATGTTCCAAATTTTGTGTTTTTTTTTTTTTTTTTTTTTGTGTGTTATATTTGCTTCTTATTGTTGATCATGCTGATTGTCTACTTTTTTATTTATTTTTTTAGACCTGGTGAACAATCTTGGTAAAATTGCAAGGTCTGGGACCAAAGAATTCATGGAAGCTCTTACGGCTGGTGCTGATGTTAGCATGATTGGACAGTTTGGAGTTGGGTTCTACCAAGCAGGGTTGCAAAAATCGTGCCTAGGCGCTAGGAGGCCGCCGCGAGGAATGGCCTCGGCGGCCTCATACGCGGCCGGCCGCCTAGATCGCCTAACCGGCCGGTTCGGCGAATTTTTTTTTTATAAATATCGGAAAAGTTTCAGAGGGCATAACTTTTGACTCGGTTGTCCGATTCAGACAATTTTTTTTTTCAAATTGCGTATTTTTTTAAATTGGAACGTTGTGTCTTACTATTTTTTAAAAAGTTTGTTCTTATTTGCACTCTTCAAAAAAATTCAACTTTAGTGGGATAGGAAACACTATGAATTATATTATTAAGAACCAAAATTGCTGTATATATGCAGAGCTTGTTAATAACCAATGTATTAATGCGGATACATATGTATAGTTTTTAACATTGTTTTAAAACAACTCATATCTTGATGTGTTTAGCGTTTCAAATTAACAATTATTATGTGATGAATGTGTCTAGGCTCTGGACAAGATCCGATTTGAAAGTTTGACTGACAAGAGCAAACTAGATGCTCAACCTGAGCTCTTCATCCACATTGTCCCTGACAAAACTAACATTACACTGTCCATTATTGACAGTGGTGTTGGTATGACAAAGGCTGGTAAGTGAATGTGCCAAATTTTGTGTTTTTTTTTTTTTTTTTTTTTTTTTTTTTTTTTTTGTGTTCGAGATCTATACACCGCAAACTGCCAAAGGCGGTTTGGTCCACTAATTTCTCAAAAAAATGCTTCTTTAACTCTTAATTTTAGTTTTTTATGTATTTAGATGGTTTAAACAATCTTTTGAACTATTTTTCAACCACTTTTGTAAATAGTTTCTAAGAAATAACTATGAAAACCTTATGTTTTAGTACTAAATTTTGAAAATTTTTATTTTTTAATTTTTTTAATTAAAAAAATTAAAAAAAAAAAAATCGGCGCCTAACGTTTTTTTGCAACATTGATACCGAGTTTTATATTTTGATTGAACTCAATTGATTATTGGTTCGGATATTTTTAGTTATATTATATCGTAGTAAAAGTTTGGTCCGGATATCGGATTTGAAATTTCACATACATTACCATATTAGAATTCAAAGTAAAAATTATATATTTATATACATGTCATTCAAATGAATATATCCAAAAATATTTTAAATATTAGCTAAAAAATATTAATATTATCTAAACTAAATTTTAGGTGAGCTTAATTAATAGGTTATTGGTTCAAATATATTTTTAATTATGCTATATACTGATATAAACTTGGTTCGGATATTAATGTAAAATCTTACATATATTGGACTTACAAGTAAAAACTATATATATTCTATTTAAACCAAATATATTTTAAAATATTTTAAATATAAGGTCTAAAAATCACTCAAAATTAAACTTGTGTTAAATTCAAAAAAAATAAATTTTGGTTATGGATGTATGATTCTTTTTCACAAGTAATTGAAAAAATATAAAATTTATTCTTTTTGACAACATATTACAAAATTGTCTTATAAATATATCGTATTTGTCTCTCCTGATTGATGTTGTTTTCCCCAGTTTAAGAAACATAACATTTCACTATTGAAGAGAAGATCTCAATTGTTAATTCACCATAGAAGATTGCTATTCACCAAAAAAAAAAAAAGTACATACGCCCTTGAACTTTTTTTTTTTTTTTTTTTTTTTTGGGTGGGGAGCGGGGTGGGGCAAATTTTCTTTTGTACCTATTCTGCTACCGAAGAATATGTATGTATATATGTATGTTTGCAAGGAATTGAAGGAAATAAATAAAAACGGCGATCTATTAGTTTTTAGGAAATTATTATGAAGACTCCCATGATAAAAATAATCTATTGTCTGCCACACATCTGAAAGTAAAAGTGAAAAAGTAGAATTTAAGAATATATATAACACAACTCTAGTTTTAATTAACCTGGTCAGAACTTGTCTGTATAAAAATAAGAAGGGGAGAAGTATAAAAATAAAATTTTGAAAAAAAAATTGAAAACACATATAATATACGGAGTAATATTAATTATATTGTTACATCAATCCATCTAGTTAGGTAGGTTCCTAATTAATTAATATTTATTTAATTTAATTAATGCACATTGGTCCTACCTGATTAAAGTAAACACTTGGCCTAAATATAAAAAGCCCAGAGACGACTCTATCCCTAAGTTACGTTGAGAGAAGCTGGAAAAACAATATCGCGTTCAGCATGAAGGTATGTATATATGTCTCTTTCCCAACAAATACAAATCTCCATCTTTTTAAGGTTTTATAAAAGTGATGATTGATTGGAATGAAAACGCATTTTTGTGATTGGATATAGCAAAAGATCACGATCAGTCTGCCGATAAACGTGGATAAATGTCGGGCAAAGGCTATGAAAATTGCAGTGGGTGTTGCAGGTAATTTGAATGTTGAAACAATTATTAATATATATAGCGTCATATATATATTTTGAGTGATGAGGAAACCTATAGTCACTGAGATTGTGTATTGAGTAAGCTTTCTGATCTTAACCAGCAAAGGATTATAGAAACCAGTCTAGATTATGCATAGTTGATCAATTTAAATCAGTGAAGCCAATATGCAACTTTCATTAGAATCAAGCTTGTAACATTGTGATTAATTACCAAGTCAACAATCTAACCAACTTGGCTAAACTGTTCCATAGTTTTAATTGTACATATTCATGTAGGAGTGGATTGGTTAAATTTTTGAGTGATGAGAGAAACCTTGCCGTCGCTATGGATAAATTTCACTTTGTAACCCTTACTAACAAAGGAGTTTTTCATAGCTGAACGACTCAAACTTAAAAGGCCAACCTAACAGGCCACTTGTAACGACCTTAGGTTGTGATTATCAAATCAAAAGTCTGACTAACTTGGTTGGGTTATGCGTGCAGGAGTGATCTCGGTTAACATAGATGAAGCGAAAAGCCAATTGGTGGTGATCGGTGTGGGGGTTGATTCATTTGTGTTGATAAAATGCTTGAAGAAGAAATTCAAATGTGCCAGCATTTTCTCCATTGAAGAAGTGAAACCACCACCACCACCAGCGAAGGATGGTGATAAGAAGAAAGATGGTGATAAGAAAGATGGTGAAAAGAAAGATGGTGATAAGAAGGATGGTGACAAGAAGGATGGTGATAAGAAGAAGGAAGGAGAGAAGAAGAAAGGTGATGATTGCTGTAAACCTTGTCCTTGTCCTTGTCCTCCCCCTAATCCATGCTTGCAGTACTACCCGGTTTGCCAACCCGTTTATGACCCATATCCACAAACCGGCTGCTCCATTCTTTGAAGTCTTGAAAATGGAGTAAACTTCAAGAAACAAAACTTTGACTTCATTTAATTTCTACCATTCTATCTCTCCCAACAATTTGTTAATAAAACTCACTTTGCATTTTTCTTCCAAAAGACTGAACCCCAATCCTAAGGGCCCCCACACCTCGACCCGACAGAGCATTTGAGAGGAAACTCACTTTGCATTATTGTATGGTTGTATGGTTGTGTTTATTTTAAATTTCTATTTTGCTTTTCAAATTTTAACTTCTCTAGTTCCGTGGTTTCCAGATGTACAAGAAAATGTATTCTTTTTTTATTTCTTTAAAAATTAAAGATTTTCTCCCGTCGTTAATAAATGCATTATTGTATATGTCAAAATGCTATCATTTTTCAACTATACATACACTACGATGTTCAAGTAAGTGTGGAAATGATGACTTAAGAATGGTGATATTGTTTATTATTATAAATGGTCCAAATATAAGTTCAAGTTGAAAAGACTTCGGTGGGCTCTAAATAAGTCGGGAAGTGTACAAGGTTTCAAGAGCCGGATCTCTTCATAGGTTAGGAAAGGTAATATTTATAGTTTGGAGGTTGGAATAGGCTGGGAAAGCACTATTTATATATTTGGAGATGGGACACGTAGGTGTTGGATCGGAGATCAGATCATCTAATAATTAAGTTAGGTCATTTGAGACACGTGTAAGGCAGTGATGTAACCTTCAAGACAACGAGGTCAATCACAACACATTATTTATGGAGGTTTGCTTCTTGGTATCTAAGGTTGGTCGGCTTATTCGTGCTATATACATCCCATATTATATGCCATTAGGTACAATACCATAAAATATAATCGAAATTTTATTATATGTTGACATAAAATTTCATATATAATTTTTGTTCTTCCGGTTTATTGTGTGCTATAGTTGGATTGGTGGGAGTAAATTTTTTAATTTCAATCTACAAATCATTTTGTGTTTGGTATAGCCGACAAATATTTTATTTAAAATTTTAAAAGCCACATCTCATTTTATGAATAATAGTTTATTTCACTGCATAACAATTACTTTATATTCCATATATTTTTTAGTTGCTAGCAGCCTGTCATAGCATTACGGTTTAACTTCAAATTAGATAATTTATTTTCATCTAATTTTTTGTGTTTCATGATTCATGACAAATAATTTTGACTCGTTGCAGTATAATCTTCTCTCGAACGATTCACAAATTTGGATTAATATGTATTTTACCAAACTCGTTCAATTTTTTCAAAAAAAACTCGCTCATTGAGCTCAAATAGACAATTTATTGTTAAGTTGTTCTAATCGTATTATCTTTTTTATGTTGATAGTTATTTAATGTACTGTAACATTATAACAACTTTGTGGGGTTGGATGTATGTCATGTTTTTCAGCTTAAAATGAAATAGATTAGATAAGCAAAATCGCAATTTTCTAACATATTAAATTTGATATAAACCTACAAATTGTACCCAAAACAGGCCAAAAGGAAGACACATATATGCTAGAAGTTGGCATCAAAGTAAACCATGCGCTGCATACTTAAAAGAATATTTGAATTGCTCCGAGAGGGGCGACTAAGTATGTGAAGTATGATTCTCGTAGCAGAAGATCACAAGTTCAATTCTTGCCAATACCTTCCCGATTGAGTCTGTCTCATATGATCTTCTTAGAACAATTTATCTCTCATATGTGATTTACATATTGTTATACAGGAGTAGAATTTACCTAATGCACACCATCCAATAGTGCTTGCAAGTTTCTCATTATTGACAAAATGGGCTTGGCTCACTAGTTCAGTAGACATTATTTGGAAGAAAAGACTCAGGTTCGACCCTCGGTATCTATCCACATTGTGGGGATTATGTTCAAAGTGGACAAATTCTTTGTGTGCACCGATATTTGGTCATGTTTACTGAATCACTGAATCACCATGATTTACATCATTCCAAATGCTCTGTCAGACCGGAGCATGGAGACTCTTGAAAATGGGGATTCAACTTTTTGGAAGAAGAACTTCTCTCATTATTTAAAGAATATTCGAACTAGAGGATATGGACTACTATGGATGAAATTTAAAGGTCAAAGCTAAGGTATGTGCATGATTTATTAATTAGTAATCAATTTGGATTGTGCAAGCCATTAAACAATTTTAACATCTTTAATTTATTTGTAATTTTGTATAAGTCCTCGCGGGGCCATATGAAAATTAATTAAATAGACTTATTCAATTCGTAGCAATACTCCATATAAAAAGATTGTCTGGCCTGCTGGAATAATTTCCTCAAGTGTACCCCACTATAAAAGACTTTGAAAATCACTTCCTTTCACTTACAAGGTGGGCACGGTTTCAAAACTGTTCATAATTTATAAATATAAAGTTAAAAAATTATGAACATATAGTTTTATAATTATAAACATAGAGTTATCAACATAGAGTTCTATAATTATGAATATTGAGTTCAGTAATTATGAATATAGAGTTTAATAATTGTGAATATGAAATTCAAAAATTATGAACATAAAGTTCAATAATTAATTTTTCAAAAAAAAAAAATTCAGTAATTATGAACATAAAAGTGACCTTGTCACGGCATAACAATCCTTTCATGGGTATTGTTATCATTTTGTTTAGCCCCGTGACATAATGAAAAATGACTCCTAATATAATGTACGAACATTTTTTTTTTACTCCAAAAAATTCGCGTCTATATTTTTTGCCTTTTCGACTTTTCATCGTGTGTGTATTAATTCTATTATTGAGAATTTAATAATTTAAAAAGTTGTAATGGTTAATTGAAATGAATATTAGAGAATAATTTTGAAGCTATTGATTTAAATATTTATTATTTTTTTTTAAAAAGAAAAAATTAAAACTTAATTAAAAGATAAAATTAAACTCCAGAGCTTGAGAGTTGGGACCACCCTTGCTTAGGGGGGGCTTGGTTTGTTTTGATAAATTTTAATTAAATGAATAGACTAGGATGGAGATTTTAACCAATATAATGGAATAATGAATATAAAGATTCCACAAACCAAAGATACACACATCAGGATTTAATAATCACATTATTAAAATCAAAATCTTAATTTTCTAAACTACTTAGTTTTTTTTTTTTTTTTTTTTTTGATAAGAAACTACTTAGTTGATTGAGAAGACTTTGCAATAGCATTCCGTAGTTGACTACAAGTCAACTTTTTGTTGACCCACTATTTGAGTTCAACGACTTACACGAGCAATTTGGGATTATTGATAAAAATATAAATTTTGAGGATAATGACACTTTAATCCCTCAATTATAAAAGTTGTGTATAATTTTGTCACTTTGATAATGATTGAATCACTAAGACTCTGTTTTGCAGCTTATTTAGGAGCTTATAACTTATTTTAAACTACTAACAAATTATAAACTTTGTTTCGTAATGTTCTCAAAATAAGCTAAAAGTTTAAAATAAGAACTTATTTTATGTAGCATTTCAAAAATAAGCTAATAGCTTCTTAATTTTTTTTTTAAATCTTTATCTTTATTATTTTAAATAAATGACATTATTTACCCTTCCAATTTAAACTATTTTGGCCTTTATTTTTATTCATCATCTTTCGCAACTCTTTCGCCGCCCAGCAATTCAAGTTCCAACTCCAATCGTCCGTTCATAAGTCTATTGATCCTCCGACAAATATATATATATATATATATATATATATATATATATATATATATATATATATATATATATATATATATATATATATATATATATATATATATATATAGCCTCTCTCCTCCACCGCTCCACCACCGTCATTGATTCCCGTATGCATAGAGAGAGATAGAGAATGCGAATTTGTCGAGAGGAAGAACAATATGTGAATTTGTATATATACTGTATACAACTAAACATTCATTGGCTTAAGATCCTGGTATGATTTTTTATTTTTTAAAATATTTGCAACTAAACAGTCATTGTGTTCTTTGTTTACAAATTATATGTCCTCTTGTTTTTATTTTCTTCGCAATGAGGTTTTGATTTGAAAATACTTGTAGGTCTATTTGAGTGTGACATGTAACCAGGGCCGGCCCCAGGGCCCGCGCACAGGGCCCCCAAATTTTGGACGCCCCATATTTAAAAATAAAAAATAAAAAATTAGTGTATATATACATCAGCAGCTGCGACTAAGCGACAAACTCAAAACCTATCCTAAATCCCTAATCTAGCGCCTAGCGGCAGATAGAGATTAGAGACTAGAGAGTATCGTTCTATACGGATTACACGTACGTTAATTCTAACATTCTGTAGTGTTAATTTTTCAAATTTCAATTGCATTATTTGCGTTATTGAGGCTAAGCTACTGTAGTGTTAATTCTTCAAATTTGAATTGCATTCTTAATTCTTGGTTGTTTGTATTCTTTATCTAGTAATTTAAATATTCAATTTGGTTGTTTATTTGTATTTTTTTTATCATACAAACTCTCAAGTTATTCAATTTTCTTGATAGGTAATTAAAATTACATATTGCTTCATAATTCTTGTTTATTGTTTTATTTACATGAATTAATAATTCTAATTTCGCTTTTATTTGACATATATGATCCAAGAAATTGGGATGCCGTTATTCTAAATTAATAGATATTCTTATGAAAGATGGTCCTAAAAAAGACTTATCAATAAATAAAGGTCCTAAAGATAAATTGTCTAGAAGATTTTTATCTGCATTTTACACAAGATATTTGCCAAAAGGAGATGAGTGTGATCGAGATTGGCTTGTATATTCAAAAGAACTTGACAAGGTGTTTTGTTTTTGCTGCAAGATTTTTTTTTTAAAAAAAAAAAAAAGTATACGAAAAGGTGTTTTGGTCAATGAAGGTTTTATGGACTGGACACATCTTGGTCTTAGACTTAAAAGAGCATGAAACGAGTGTAGATCATATAACTAATATGACAACTTGGATGGAGTTGCGTCTTAGATTACAAAAAAATGAGACAAGTGATAAACGAGTGTAGATCATATAATGATCAAGTATGTTGCAAGACAAATTCAATGGATTAGCTTTAATCTCTATTAAAAAATGAGATTTTGGAAGAAGTTGATATCAAAAGTTTGGTGGATGATTCTGCGTCTAAGTGTGCCGTTGTACATGGCGCGTGTCACTTTTTAAATAAAATTTTAAATGTATTTAATTTTTTATACAATATTTATGTTTGAATTTTTTACACAACTTTTTGAAAACCTATTATTTATATATAGAAATAACTTGAAAAAAGGGCCCAAATTAAGATATTGCACAAGACCCCACTTTTTATTGGAACGGCCTGCATGTAATTAACAAAGACAAATTCTTCTATGTGGTGTGTGTTTAAATTTGTCTGGCTTTTAGCTTATGGACTTATGGTGAACAAACTTTGCACAAATTCTGTTTAGCTTCTTTTGTGATATTTTAGAATCATCTTTAATAAGAAGAAATGCTTGTGAAATCTGATCTTAATATTTTCCTAATAAACTGCAACTTTAGCTTATTATTATTGTTAATTAAGTGAGGCATAAATTGAGATGAAGAAGATTCACAATAATATTGCTATTTCTTTATAGGATACTAGATCATGATTATGCTAATAGTTTAATTTCAAAATGTTAAATTTTAATATGTAAACCAAACCTATTTAAATTTAAAACTATTTAAATTTTATGAAGATATTCTTTTTAGTCTTTTTACATTTATCAGCTTATCAAAAAGCTAATTTTACCAAACACTTTTAAGCATAGTCAGTTAACTTAACAGCTCTTCAATTTTCAACTTCTAGCTTATAACTTTCCATCTATCAGTTACTTTTCAGCTTTCAGCTACCTTTTCACAGTTTTCAGCTATGTTTGCCAAACATAGCATAAATCTACATAGCGTTTACAACTAACTAAAAATGTCATTTTTTCTAAATTTTTTCATATATATTTTTAATTAAAATTTTAATAACTTATTCAATATTATCCCATTTTGTCTCATCTTAAAGATGTTATTGCGGATTTGGATTGAACTTTGTGTGCGCAAAAGTGTAATGTTTAGTATAAAATCTCAAAATTACATTGACTCAATTTATCTACTCATGATCATGGGACGGATTCATAGAGCGTAAGTTCGAGAAATCTAGGTTATAAAAAACATGATGTTAATTATATATCTCATTTTTATTTGATCCAAAAATCACTCGCATGTTTGATACCTACCCAATATATATTTTAATGATTTTTTTTTGTTTAGTCCTTTTTAAAAATCATTTTATTATATTATCTATATACGGAGTAATTTTTTAGACAAATGTTGACTCGCTGCTTACAGTATCCAAAGAATCTTAATACAATTTGATTTTTTTTTTAATTAAATTGTGTCACTAGCTTATTCGCGGCAAGGAAAAGTATAGGAAAAAATTGATTAGAAAAAGGATATATCATAAGAGTCAAATTGATATTTATAAGTTTACGTTAAGAAAGTAAATTTTTTTTACATATGTCATGATTTTATTAAAGAGAAAAATGAAATATTATTTCTTTTCTCAATTTTGATACTACAATTCTTTCCCAATTTTGAAACTACAATTTTTTACCCTGTCTGGTTTAAACTCTAAACCCAAAACGAAGACAAATGTTAGAAGTAGTGATACTCAAAGTAAATCACACAGTGCAAAAAATTATATTCATTTTAACAAAAAAAAAATTACTCTCTCCCTAAAATTTAATAAAATATTTAAATTTAATAGGTTAAGATATTAATTCACGTGATATACCATAGATATTTAATCATATCTCTTGAATTAATGAAATCATCTGAAGTGTGATTGAGTGGAAGACATTTATCAGTCCTTAACTAAATATTAATGGTTCAATCATTGACCCAGTTGTCCCACACAATAAACGTGGGAAACCTGAGTACACCCAAGACACAAAAAAAAAATAAAAATAAATAAATAAATAAATAAATCTCTTGGATGAAATGAAAGGTCAAAGGTGTATGATTTAATTAACCATCAACTTGGATCGTTCAAGCCATTAAAAAATTTCAACATCTTTTAACTTATTTGTATCAAGTCATTGTTACCAGGACATAGGAAAATGACTTGTCAGCAGCTCTATTCCATATTGAAAGGAATGCCATCTACAATAATTTCCTCAAACCCATTGATTATTGTGGTATTGCCAATGCATTTAATTATATTTTTAAATTTTGTCATAATTAATTATCTGTTTAAAATTTTTGTTCATTCACCATTAATAAATATGACTAATATGTAATTTTATTATTCAATTAAAAAGTTTAAAAGAGAGCGTGAAAAATTATATATTAGAGCTAGAGGCCTAAATGATGAAATTCTATGTTAACAATTTTTATTAAACAGTTAAATGACAAAAAAACAAACAAACAAAGAACTAGTTCTCACAAACTAATGATAATCAAATAATATAATTAGTCAAATTAAGGGTCCATTCGGTCGCTGGAATCTTGCTGAATTGGCATCAACGAGTTCTTTGGTTTTGATCGATTGTGTTGATTTCAAGAATGCAGATTACCCTGGTTACAATCATAAAAGAGGACATGGTTCGAGGTGTGATGAGCCTTTTCCCTTGGGCAAGTGCAGTACTTTCAAATTTATTTGCATTTATATTGAATTTGGTTTGCTGTTATCGTTGTTGACTGATGTAGGGCCTATGTTATTGTCATATTGTATGTGTTTGGGACCAAAGAATATTCTATGTGGGGAACTAGGGTTTTGTTCGTATGTATGTATGTGGGGCTGTGGAACTTAGAATGTAGTTAATGGGGACCAGCATATGACTTGACTCTTTATTTCAAGCAAGGCTGGTCCCCATTAACTACATTCTAAGTTCCACAGCCCCACATACATACATACGAACAAAACCCTAGTTCCCCATATAGAATATTCTTTGGTCCCAAACACATACAATATGACAATAACATAGGTCCTACATCAGTCAATAACGATAACAGCAAATCGAATTCAATATAAATGCACATAAACGCATAAATAACAAACAAAAAAATGAAGACAATTGTACCTGTATTGTACTTCGACGCACCATTTCTTGTTGAACCCATTAGCTTGTACGACGATTAGACGTGGAGTTTTGATTTTAGGTGGAAATCTGTATGAATGCTCCAAATCTACGTCATAGTGTTTGTGATTAGGGCTTACAAATTTTGGGGTTTTCTTTAGTCTGTAATCTAAAACCGCTCGCAATGGGAAGGAAATACACAACGAACAATGCTTGAAGAATGAAATTACATTTCTATCCTCTGTTTTAACGTCTACCAAACGGTTGTTACCTCTTAGGACCAAATCAGTGATCCATAGCATAGTTGAGGACTTAATTGGTTACTTTTGAAAGTGGAAGACCAAAGTGGTCAAATCCTCAAAGTCGAGGGACCAAATCGATAATTAACTCTTTTATATATATATATATATATATATATATATATATATATATATATATATATATATATATATATATATATATATATATATACTATCTACTATACTAATAAGAGCCCAAGAGAGTTAGACCTATAATGGGTAGAAAAAATGGCGGTCAAATTTTTTAATCAAATGAATGGCTCAGATTGATCAGATTTTAATTTTTCCATAAGATTTCCTGATTTATCCTTAATGAATATGATTTTCCGTTAACTTTTCCGTTAAATATTATCTTTTCCGTTATTTTCTGTTAGTTCACCGTTAACTTACTCATTGATTTCAATAAGAAAGGTCTTAGGTTCGAACCCCATCTCAATCAAAGTTGACATAATTAGTACTCTATTTTACTCTTATTAAATTAAATAATAATTTAGTAGCAACAACAAAAAATAATACATATGCATTTCTTTAATTTAGAATTATGTGTCTACAATGTCTTTATTAAAAAAAAATATTATTCATTATCAATAAATTAAATAAGAGAAATAATTTCATTAGTTATATTGTCTTTAATTTTTCTCCAATATAAAAATTCTTTAAATTCAAATTCATCAATTGATTATATTCGCTACATTGTCCCTACAATGTCTTTATTAAAAAAGAAGTATTATTCATTATCAATAAATTAATTAAGAGAAATAATTTTATTAGTTATATTGTCTTTATTTCTCTCCAATGTAAAAATTCTTTACATTCAAATTCATCAATTGATTATATTCAATACATTGTCTATTATCTTTTTTGTGCAATATTTTTTAATTAAATATCAAAGTTATAATACAAACTAATGCTATATATTTATTTACCAAGTATTTTATTTAATACCACGAAAAAATTTAAAAAAATATAATTAATAAAGCCAAAGTATTCAAATCACACAACAAATTGAATTGAGAACTACCTCGCAATGTCCTTGTTTGACAATCAGCGGTTAGGGGTTAGCGTTAGCGGATATGACCAACGAATTATATCAACGGTTGGTAAACAGATATTTGAAAAAAGTATGTAGTTGTTTAGATTAACATGTAAAATGACCTAAGGGTATAATTAATAATAATAATAATAATAATAATAATAATAATAATAATAATAATAATAATAATAATAATAATAATAATAATAATAATAATAATAATAATAATAATAATAATAATAATTGTTTTAAAAAATAAAAATAAAATGAAAAAATATAATTAAGTCAATCATATTAACTACTTGGGAGATCTATTGATAAAAAGAGTATTCAAATCACACAGCAAATTGAAGTGGGAAACTACCTCGCAATGTCCTTGTTTGGCAATCAGCAGTTAGCTCTTCAATATTAGTATATATTCAATATTTTATGTCCTAATTTTTATTTGCTCTCCCTTATATCCCGTATTTGGTTTAAACCATACCTATACAATTATTTTATTGACAATTATAATCAATCTTACTTGACTATATTATCTTGTATTTGTAAACTTAGAATTACATTTTTAAATACGTAAATTCAACATTCAGTTAGTTATGCATGAACAATTTCAATATAATCTTGCCTTTAATATACTTTAAAGTATTTATTTTAAAAAAAAAAACATTGGGCATTATCCCAATCGCACAATGCGCGTAAAAAACTTGTATACTAATAAGAGCCCAAGAGAGTTAGGCCTATAATGGGTATAAAAATGACGGTCAAATTTTTTAATCAAATGAATGGCTTAGATTGATCAGATTTTAATTTTTCCTTAAGATTTCCTAAATTATCCTTAATGAATATGATTATTCGTTAACTTTTTCGTTAAGTATTATCTTTTTCGTTAATTTATGTTAGTTCACCGTTAACTTACTCATTAATTTAAATAAGAAAGGTCTTAGGTTCGAACCTCATCTCAATCAAAGTTGGCATAATTAGTACTCTATTTTACTCTTATTAAATTAAAATAATAATTTAGTAGCTACAACAAAAAATAATACATACATATGCATTTATTTAATTTAGAATTATGTGTCTACAATGTCTTTATTCAAAATAAAATAAAATTATTCATTATTAATAAATTAAATAAGAGAATTAATTTCATTTGTTATATTGTATTTATTTTTCTCCAATGTACAAATTCTTTACATTCAAATTCATCAATTGATTATATTCACTATATTGTCTATTATCTTTTTTTGTGCACTATTTTTTAATTAAATATCAAAGTTATAATACAAAATAATGCTATATATTTATTTACCAAGTATTTTATTAATATCATGAAAAAATTAAAAAAATATAATTAATAAAGTCAATCATATTAATTACTTGAGGAATTTGTTGACAAAGAGAGTATTCAAATCACACAACAAATTGAAGTGGAAAACTATATCGCAAAGTCGCAATATCCTTGTTTGGCAATCAACACTTAGTTCTTCAATATTAGTATATATTTAATATTTTATGCCCTAATTTTTATTTGCTCTCCCTTATGTCCCATATTTGGTTTCAACCATACTTATACAATTATTTTATTGACAATTATAATCAATCTTGACTATATTATCTTGCATTTGTAAGTTTAGAATTGCCTATTTAAATACGCAAATTTAACATTCAATTATCTATGCATAAACAATTTCAATATAATCTTGTCTTGATATACTTTGAAGTACTTATTTAAAAAAAATATTGGGCATTATCCCAATCGCACAATGCGCGTAAAAAACTAGTATATATATAAGGGAATACGTACATCCGCCCCTGATTATAGTTGAATTTTCGATGATTTGTCACGTGAATTTGAATCCTTTGATGATTAGTATTGGAAAACAAAAATAGGGGTTTTGTGTTTACTGGATAGTTTTGTAACTCATCAATGTTGAATCTCAATAACATAGATTTTCAAGGAATATCATTCTAGTTTAGTTTCCCAAAGTCGATAATGATGAAGCGTAAACGTTACATGCATAATGCATTTTGTTAGGGTATAAAATATTTTCTTTGTGTGCCTTAAATGAGTTGTATGGTTTGTGGATTATTATGCCCTGATTGATAAATGGTTGTTATATGATTGAGTTAATTAGAGGGTATAACTATTTGATAACATTAGCTGATTGTAGAAATGTGTTTATTAAATTAGTTGTTTGATATAATTTTCTTTCTCAAAAGACTAATTGAAAAAGTTGTTTTGAGCATCTTTTTTATTTTTAGTATGTTGGAGTTATAAAAAGCTAATTAGCCAAACACTTATATTGATTCTTTAACCAAATCAAAAAGCTAACAGTGGTCAAATAAGTTAAAATATACCTATAAACTAACTATTTTACCAAACATGGCCTATATATATATATATATATATGACAGGATAATAGGGCTAGCACCCGACCCGGATCATAAGTGTGCATCTGACCCGGCACCATAGTTGACCCGACACCTCATGGATGCTCCAACGGTTAGAATTCCAACAGGTGTCACATCTAATGTCATTGAAGCCACCATTGATGCCACCATTGATGAGAGAGAGTTAAAGCCTCAACGCCTCATTCATGACTCTTCATATTCTTGCCGTTAGCTCAGCTCCCCAAGGATGTCTCTTCATGTTGTTACCGTTAGGACCTAGCATAAATAGAACTTCCCTCAGCTGAGTAGGACACACTGTACTTTCTATACTGAGACAAAGGCAATACAACTATTGTTACTCTCTTATTCGTTTCTCTTATATTATATTTCCGGTAACATTATTACCGTCAATATATATATATATATATATATATATATATATATATATATATATATATATATATATATATATATATATATATATATATATATATAAAAGTAGAATTTATTCTATGCATATTCTCGATGGCAATTTATATCCTGCACTAGGGCGCGTATTGCATTGTGCGCCCTGATGCAAAACGACGTCGTTTCAGATTTTTTTATTTTTTATTTTTTGAAATTTCGCTACCCTGTGTTGGCGGTTAATTTTCCTTAAAAAAAAAAAGTCTCATGTTCAAAAATGTAGATAATTTTATACTAGAATACACATAATTGTATACATAAATGTACATAATTGTATAACAAAATACACATACTTTTTTAAAAAAGATAATACATATAATCTAGCATAATACATAATATACATAAACTTTTAACATAATAAACATCAACTCTTAACATAATACAGATAAATTTCATGTTTCGGATGCACATAATTGTATAAAATAGATATACATGATTGTATAAAAAATGTACATAATTGTATAAACAAATACACATAATTTATAAACAAATACACATAATCACGTCAACTAACTACATAACTTACCAAAACGACGTCGTTTTGAGAGGCGCGGGGTTTCGACATCTAAAAAAGGTATTATCTAATCTAACTTTATTAAATTAATTTCGAATTTCACTAAATTAATTATGACGTATTAACTCAAGTAGACAGAGTTTAAGTTGATAAAGTATGAGATCGTGATTTTGTCATTATTGTGTAATTTTGTTTTATATTTTTTTGAATGCTACTGCTTAGCAACGTATCTGTTCATATACTTTCTCAACCTACTGAAACACAAAGAGTCAATAATATCTCCACCAAGACTCAAACTCACAACCTTTCAAATAAAAGTCCAACCCGAGTACCATTAGACCACATAGTCTTAGTGTAATCTCATTTTATATAGTTTTGCTTTTGTTGATAATCCTTTGTAACGAAAAAAAACAAATAAAATGCCTTATTGTTATGGCCTTATGGGCTTGCTTGGTGGGTAAGCCTATTGTTAAAAATAAAAAGTTCTGTGCAATTAATGGACTGCGCCATTTAACAGTGGATTTGGATTTTTAAAAAAGGAGGCTCCTCACTCCTCCGTAGACCACACCTAGACTTGGGGAGTCCAATGGGCCTTCCTATCAGTCCGGCGTTCATCGTGGCCCCTCCATTATAGCCCAAAACACCCATGAGGGAGCGTTATGCTATGCAACCGTGTGCATCATGCATGGTGCACACGGTTGCAAAAACAACATCGCTATGTTGTGCATAATTTGAATTATATACTTCATTCATTCTGGATATATAGTTCAAATTATGCACAACATAACGCCGTTAACGACAATCGAAACTGTTTTTTTTTTTTTTTATTTTTTTTTAAATCGAACGTAAAAAAGACGTCATTTTTGCAATCGTATGCACCATGCATGGTGCACACGGTTGCACAACATAATTTGCCACCCATAACACACATTTCCTCCTTTTCGTACTCCCACCTTCATTGGCCTCACCAGGGGGCGTTGCGAGTGCGACGCACCCTGCTCGACCCCCACCGGCCATGCCCCGACCTAGGGAGTTCGGCGGGTTCTCCTATCGATATACTGGAGTTGGTGTTCAATCGTTTTGGTTAAATCAGATATCACAATTAGTTAACAATTAACTGCTGACACAATCTACTAGTTACTAATAGCTAATTGCGGAACAAAGTCTTTGTGACATTTTTATTGATGTTTATTGATTAATAAGAAATTGATCAACTACATTACTCCTGAATTAATTATAAACTAGACTAGATAGCATGTGCAATGATATTATAAAAAAAATATTCTTCAATAAATTAATAGTAGAGTTGACATTCTTAAACTAACTCTATGGACGAATGCCGAGGGAATATAGTTCTGACTCTCAGCTCGTGTGTACATTGATAATGCATTATGGTCCATAACATATTGGAAAGGAAATAAAAATAGAGTAAATTAAAGCTATTGTATTTGGATTTCCATGGAAGAATGTGTTTAGTGTTGTAGCTTGGATGAATTAGTTCTAGAGGAATGGATCTTTATTTTCAAAGTGAGTTTGGGTGGCCTAGACGAGATGAAAAACATTTTGGGTAATGTTAAGGATGCTTGGGATGAGTTTATATAAGGTAAATGTAAATGGCAGTGTTAAGGGATAATTAGGAAAAATAGTTTCGGGGGAAGTGTTGTAAGATTTACTGCTGGAAATTATGGAATTTCCAACCACCTGAAAGTGATCTTGAATCAAGTTAAAAGCAAAAAGTGGTCGGAAATAGCAATAAAGGTTTTTCGGATACCAAAAGTGGTCGAAACAAGACTTTCGACTTGATTTAAGATCACTTTCATGTGGTCGAAAATTCCATAATTTCTAGTAGTGATTGTTGGGAGAGTATGTGCATGGCTATGTGGTTTTTACTACATGGTTAAAGTGGCTTGTAAATATGACAACAGGATAATCTTTCATGATTTGTTATAAAGTTGGGTAAGAGGTTAATCAAAAGTGATTCTCGAGTAACAATTGAATATGTGAAACAAGGAGACAAAGATACATGATCGAACCCAGAAAGTCGCAATCTAGAGTTACACCTAATGTGGTGGGCTCCTTGTGAGCACCAGAAGTTGGTCAATCGTTATACCCTACACCACGGCACGCGTAGCACTGTGCGCCGCGCGCCTCCCAAAACAACGTCGTTTTGGGGTCGTTTTGGGAGGCGCGGTAGGAAGTTGCTGTGATTATGTGTATTTGTTCACACAATTATGTGTATTTGTTCATACAGTTATGTACATTTTTTATACAATTATGTACATTCTTTTTAGGGAAAAGGGTCAAATAGGCCCTCAAACTTTCCATAAGAAGTCAATTAAGCCCTCCAACATTTTAAAGTGGCAATTAGACACATGAACTTTTAATTCCTGTGCAATGAGGCCCACTGACCGGGTAACCACCTATAACACCCGGTAAAATGCCCTGTAGACGCTGACTAGGCACCATCTTTATACATTTTGCATGCCACTCATTAAAAATTAAATTAAAAAAGAAAAAAGAAACAAAATATTAAATTAAATATAAAAATATGAAATACGAAATATAAAAATAGTAAATGGGAAATTGGGGAAATTAACTTTGCTATTCAGATTGAATGAAAGAAGGGAACGAAACTCCATAACCCTAATACTTTAATCTTACCATCAAAATCAATTCTCCCTTCAATCTCCAACTTCATTCACCCAAAATTGAAATTTACGAAGGAACATTGCATGCTAACAACAAGACGAAGGCTATTGTTGTTGACTGGAGCTTGAAGACGAAGTTATTGGCAGTAAAGAAGTAGGAGAAGTCGGACGAGTTTGTAGCAGTGGAGCTTGAAGACGAAGTTGTAGCAGTTGGGCGAACTTCTTCCACGGACGGTGAGCGATATAACAAACGATAACAGACCTTGAAGAGAGGTAATAAACCTAACCCTTATTCAACTGAAGATTTCATATTAGCAAAGCAAAAATGTATAGTGGGTTTTGTATATTTGAAGGCAAAGATATGAGTTTTGTATATTTGAAGGCAAAAATATGGATTTTGTATATTTGCAGGCATAGATATGGGTATTTGTATATTAAATAGTTTTGGCAGTGTTTTTTTTTTTTTTTTTTTTTTTTTTTTTTTTTTTTTTTTTTTTTTTTTTTTTGACTTGGTGTGAATTTGGATTGCTTTGTGATATGGGTCCCCTACAATGTAGTTAATAATTGAGACAAACTTGGGTAGGTGTAGTCCTGCATTTTTCTTTAGTGTTTGGCAGTTGATTTTTTTGACTTGTTGTGGTCCCCCTACACATGGTGTTTGTTTTAGGTATATGTTAACTATATAGAGTACTTAAATGTATACAATGACCTACACTGTATTGAAATATAAGCATTTTAAATCTAGGATTTGTATTGCTTAAATCTATATAGGTCTTTGTATTCTTTGTATTGCTTAAATCGATATATATTTTAAATATGGGATTTGTATTGCTTAAATCTATACAGGTCTTTGTATTGCTTTAATTTACATAGGTCTATGTATTGCTTAAATATAGGTCTTTGTTTGTTTGTTTGTTTTTTTAGGATGCATTCCACTGTATGTATAAGAATTCATCATGGTGGCAGTTTTGTTCAACACCCTGTTATGAATTATGTAAATGGTGAGGTTGAAGAGGTTATAATGGACCCAGATTATTTATCGTATCCTCATTTGCTGAAATATATTAAAGAGAACAGGTATGGTCAAATTCAATCTCTGTCGTATAAATTACCTCATGAGCGTATGGAGAACCTACATATACTCAATAACGACAGAAGTACACTTGACCTTGTTCATTTTGCGTGTCTGTGTGGTCAAGTTGATTTATTTGTTGAGCATGGTATAGACGATGCAGAGGTAGTTCCAGAGTTAGCATTACCCACACTTGTAAATGAGGCAGTTCGAGATGGTGCTGTGTTAGAAGCTGAATATGATCCTGGGGTTGTTACACAACCAGAGACTGAACATGCTCTAACTGAAAATCATGGTGATGAAGAGCAGTTCTTGAGTGATGATTTAGAAGGGGAAGAGGGTGATGAAGAGCAATTCTTGGGTGATGATTTAATAGGGGAAGAAACCAAAAACAGTGATGAAGATGATGACCTTGTGGATGTTGAATGTCATGATGCCTCATCTAATGATGATGAGGACAATAGAGAGGCTAGAATGGTAGAGGTTGAACCTGAAAATGTAGTTGGAAATGTGAATGAAGAAGTGGAAAGTCAATATTATGACTCTGAAGACCCCCCAAGTTATCAATCTGAACAGGAGGATGAAGAAGCATCATTTCAGCAATCCAAGAAGTCAACAAGTAGATTTAGAAACCCTTCATATAATCCCAATGTTGAATTAATTGAGCTTGAACTGGGAACTCTATATGATGATGGGAAACAATTCAAGAAGGCGATGATAAATTATGCTGTGTACGCAAAGAGAAACATTCACTATGTGAAAAATGAACCAAAGAGAGTTTCAGTTGCATGTGTAAAGCCATGCCCATTTCAAGCTACTGGTTCATGGGATGAAACTCTAAAGTGCTTTCAGCTTAAAACACTAACTGCAGTACACAAATGTAATCTAAAATACAGCTTGGCAATTGTGAACCAACAGTGGATTGAAGATAGGTATGAGGATAAGGTAAGAGATGACCCTACAATTGGACCATCAGAATTGAAAAGGCACATCCAATCAGAATTGAAACTCAATCTGGGCATCTCTATGGTGAGAAGAGCAGTGAGGGCCATACTAAAGAAAATAAATGCTGGTTTTCAGGATCAATTTCGCAGAATCCGGGATTATGCTACTGAATGTATGAACTCAAATCCTGGAACAAAAGCATTGGTACAAACTAATAAAACTACCCCTAATAGTCCTTGTGTGTTTCAACGATTTTATGTTTGCTTTGGGGCTTTAAAGTTAGGATTTTTAGAAGGGTGTAGGAAAGTGATTGGGCTGGATGGGTGCTTTCTAAAAGGACTTTTGAAAGGTGAAATCTTAAGTGCAGTTGGTAGAGATTCTAACAACCAAATGTACCCAATAGCGTGGGCAGTCGTAGAGATAGAGAACACTGATTCTTGGAGCTGGTTTCTAGGGTTATTGAAAACAGATTTGGGCATCACCAATACTTATCCATGGACAATAATCAGTGATCAACAGAAGGTAAAACAAAAATAATAAAATACCACTTATGCATTTTACTAGAATAATTATCTAATATATTCTATTCTATATCTTTTGTAGGGTTTAACACGTGTGATTCAAGAGTTGTTTCCCGACTCCGAGCATCGCAATTGTGCTAGACATGTGCATGCTAATTGGAGTAAGCTACATAGAGGAAAATTGTTGAAAAAACACTTTTGGATGTGTGTCAAGGCTACAACTGAAGCTCAATTCCAAGAACAACTTAAGTGTTTAGAAAAGATGGACCGTACTGCAAAAGCTGACTTAGAAAGGTAAACTGTTTCATATTTCTAATGCATATAAAGTGTCAATGTTTCATTGTGTGTATTATTTTAGGACATCTATGTATTAAGTTATATGTGTCAATGTGTGTTAAGGTACCCTCCAAGGTTGTGGTGCAAGGCTTTCTTTAGGACATTTGTTAAGTGCGATGTTGTAGATAACAATTTGTGTGAGGCTTTTAATGGCACTTTGGTGAAAGCAAGAGTGAAGCCCATTATCCCTATGTTGGAAGACATAAGAATAGGGATGATGAAGAGGATTGCAAAAAAAAAGAAAGATGTTGAAAGGTAGACAGGAAATTATGGACCCCTGATAATGAAGAAACTAAATGCAAATATAAGTGAAAGTATGGGATGGAAGGTAATTATATTTCTACCACTTCCCTTTCATTATGCCACTGCCACTGCTAGTAAACCTCACTCCAAGTGAAAGCTTACTGCCAATATCACTTTATTGTAATTTTTAGTTTCTGACTTGATTATTATATTATACTAGGTTGATTTCAATGGAGATGATGGTTATGAAATTAAGAAAGGAAGACAACAATTCAAAGTAAAACTTGCAGGTAGAAGCTGCTCATGCAACTCATGGGATCTTTCTGGTATACCATGTCCACATGCAATTTGTGCAATCTTTGATACTGGAAGGGACCCAGAAGAGTACATTGACTTCTGCTATTCAAAAGAGATTTATCTAAGGACATATTCACATACACTTCAGCCTATGAATGGGGAGTTATTCTGGCCAAAGACACAATCTGAGGAGATAGTTGCTCCAATACCAAAAAAGATGACAGGTAGACCAAAAAGAAAAAGAAATCGTGAGGCCAATGAAGTCCCAACTCGTAAGAAGCCATCCACTACTACTACCATTGGCAATGAAGTCTCAACTCGTCAGAAGCCATCCACTACTACTACCATTGGCAGTGTTAAGACAAGGGTATCTAAAAAGGGAAAGCAGATGCATTGTTCTCTTTGTAAGAACCCGGGCCATTATAAAAGAACATGCCCTAATAGGAATGGCCAACAAGATATTGCACCAATGGATTGACAAGCGGATTGTTAGAAATTTTTTTGTTATTTGCCAAACAAACTTGTTTGGTACTATTTGCCATTAGAATCTTTTTTGACTGTTTTATTTACTTGGCTGTTGAATTATGCCTTTGGCAATATGTAAAAAGTGGCAAAAAATCTGATTTGGCAACATGTAAACAATGACAAAAATTCTGATTTGGCAAGTATGTGAATGAAAATGTATGGCTGTGTTTTATGATTAGCAGATTGTCATTTGGCAAATTGGCATTTTAATGATGGGCAGATTGACATTTTAATGATGGGCCGATTGGCATTTTTCATACAACTTTGTAATTGTTATACTTTGGCAGATTATACTTTGGCAGATTTGGGTTATTTTTAGTGGCAAATTGTGCAATTTTTTTTGAGAGAAGCAGATTGTAAATAGTGGAGAAACATTGATATGATATTGCACAATTATAAATAGAGGATTCAAAATTTTAAGCCACTAAATAAAGACTACATTACAGTGAAATTATCAATACACAGCCACAAAGCCATATGTCAATAAAATTAAAGTAAACATCATATTAAAGTACACCAATGCAACATACATCCATATGGTATTGCCCTTTTGTTGTGCAAAATTACATACAAACCTATCACTACAACAATTACTAAACAAATTATTATATTTCTCTGCCTTTTTTTTTTGCTTTCATCAACTTGAATGGCCTTCTGAACATCACTTCGCAATTGTCAAATTTCCATTTTGGTATTCGAATCAACTTCAAGCTTCCCCTCCTTTGATAATAAACTTTTCCACTAAAAAAAAAAAAAAAAAAAATCCCCACAGCCACCTTCCTGGAAAAATCCATACATTCAAGAAAAACATAAATTTATAAACAACAAAAATGTTGAAAACCCAAACATATTCCAAACAATAACTTAGAAAATTTGAAAATAATAACCCATAAAATTTTATTTACAAAAAATTGAAAACAATAAAAGTACCTTCCATCGTTGACATCCAAAAAATTGTTGTCCATTGTCTCATGATACACATAGTGGTGATTTCAATCCACAACGACAATACAAAGACGGCTCATATTGTAAATTTGGCCTCAACTTTGAGGGAGACGACATTGGTGAACCATTCCAGCCAGAAGATGCAAAGTCCAAGAACATAAAAAAAAAAAAAAGAAGAAGAGACGTTTGACACTGAGAAGAAGAACATAAGAACAAGAAGAAGAAATCCTAAGCCCTAAGGAACCTGGTGATTGCTGTTCGTTGGTTCGCGTAGAAGGAGAATGGAGCGTATATTGAGGAACCTCATATATATCCTAAGCCCTAGGGAACCTCGTATTTCTTTATTTAATATTTTGTTTTTTTTTTTTAATTTAATTTTTGATGAGTGGCATGCCAAATGTATAAAGATGGTGCCTAGTCAGCGTCTACAGAGCATTTTACCGGGTGTTATAGGTGGTTACCCGGTCAGTGGGCCTCATTGCACAGGAATTAAAAGTTCGTGTGTCTAATTGCCACTTTGAAATGTTGGAGGGCTTAATTGACTTCTTATGAAAAGTTTGAGGGCCTATTTGACCATTTTCCCAAAAAATAAAGTAAAGCGACTAATACCACAGTGGATAACAAAAATTTATCATTAGATGAATGATATATTCAAAAATTTTATAATTGGTGTTTTAATTTAATTATTATTATTATTTTTAAAATAACCCTTCGTCTCATTTTGTGCCTGGTTCAGTTAACGAGGCTTGACGGAAGTTATTTTTAATCTAATTTTTTATAATATTAAGTTTAGTATTAGTATATAAAATTTATATATTTAGAAATTATATTAAAAGTACTATTAAACACAAAAAAAATTAAATTTAAAATTAAATTAAGTAAAAAAAAATAATAAAGAAAATAAACAAAGAAGAAATGATTAATTTGACCAATGAATAATAAATAGGACAGATAAAATGGGACAGTAGAAGTAATCGTTTAGGTTTTATTTTTTAATTTCTTGGTACTTTTTTGATTACTTTGAGTCATTTGATTTTGCAAATTAATTTTAATTTTTTCTTTTGAATATTGCATTTTCGCTTATGATATTCAAGTTTAAATTTAATTAGATTTGTTCTTTAATTTAATTATTGAAAATGTGTTGCTTCTTGTCCCTGTATATTTTCATTAGTCAAAACTAGGTCTAGTTCATTTTAAGTTCGATGGAAAAAAGTGAAAAACTATAATAATTAAAAGACAAACTATTCTTTTCAAAAAAAAAAAAAAAAAAAAAAAAAAGAAGAAGAAGACATAAACTATTATTAACCTTTTTTTTTTTTTTAAATTATTGCAATTAAAATTTGTCAAAGCAAATTATTCCAGCTGGCAGCTTGTTTTATATGGATAAGATAGAGCTGGCCTGCTGGAATAATTTCCAATTCGTAGCAATACTCCATAGGGGTGTGCAAACTTCGGATAATTTTCGGTTAACCGACCAAACCGACAAAGTTCGGTTAACCGTTTTCGAACCGAACTTTTTCAGTTCGGTTAATGGTTAAAGGAATTTTAAAACTTCGGTTAACGGTTAATTCGGTTCGAAAGGTCGGTTAACCGAATTAACCGAACGGTTAACCGAAGTTTTTAATTAATATATAAATATAAATACTAATTTGAAGTTATGGATGTTTGGAGATTATAATTCATGTTTTTTATATTTTGTTATGAATTTATTATGATATGTATTTTATTTTAATTGAATTTATTATTTTAGGTGTTATTTTTTGAATTTTAAATTTTAACATTAAAAAGTTCGGTTAATCGGTTAATCGACCGATTAACCGAAAAAAATTTCGGTTCGGTGAATTCGGTAGAGCAAACTTCGGTTAGGTTAATGGTTAAAGAAAAAAAAACTTCGGTTAATTCGGTTCGGTTAAAACGGTTCGATTAACCGAACGGTTAACCGATTGAACACCCCTAATACTCCATATAAAAAGATTGTCTGGCCTGCTGGAATAATTTCCTCAAGTGTACCCCACTATAGAAGACTTTGAAAACCACTTCCTTTCACTTACAAGGTGAGCACGATTTCAAAACTGTTCATAATTTATAAATATAAAATTAAAAAATTATGAACATATAGTTCTATAATTATAAATATAGAGTTCTATAATTATGAATATTGAGTTCAGTAATTGTGAATATAGAGTTTAATAATTGTGAATATGAAATTCAAAAATTATGAACATAGAATTTTATAATTATGAACATAAAGTTCAATAATTATTTTTTTTAAAAAAAAATTCAGTAATTATGAACATAAAAGTGACCTTGTCACGGCATAACAATCCTTTTAATGGGTATTGTTATCATTTTGTTTAGCCCCGTGACATAATGAAAAATGACTCTTAATATAATGTACGAACATTTTTTTTACTCCAAGAAATTCGCGTCTATATTTTTTGCCTTTTCAACTTTTCATCGTGTGTGTATTAATTCTATTATTGAGAATTTAATAATTTAAAAAGTTGTAATGGTTAATTGAAATGAATATTAGAGAATAATTTTGAAGCTATTGATTTAAATATTTATTAATTTTTTTTTTAAAAAGAAAAAATTAAAACTTAATTAAAAGATAAAATTAAACTCCAGAGCTTGAGAGTTGGGACCACCCTTGCTTAGGGGGGGCTTGGTTTGTTTTGATAAATTTTAATTAAATGAATAGACTAGGATTGAGATTTTAACCAATATAATGGAATAATGAATATAAAGATTCCACAAACCAAAGATACACACATCAGGATTTAATAATCACATTATTAAAATCAAAATCTTAATTTTCTAAACTACTTAGTTGATTGAGAAGACTTTGCAATAGCATTCCGTAGTTGACTACAAGTCAACTTTTTGTTGACCCACTGTTTGAGTTCAACGACTTACACGAGCAATTTGGGATTGTTGATAAAAATATAAATTTTGGGGATAATGACACTTTAATCCCTCAATTATAAAAGTTGTGTATAATTTTGTTACTTTGATAATGATTGAATCACTAAGACTCTGTTTTGCAGTTTATTTAGTAGCTTATAACTTATTTTAAACTACTAACAAATTATAAACTCTGTTTTGTAATGTTCTCAAAATAAGCTAAAAGTTTAAAATAAGAACTTATTTTATGTAGCATTTCAAAAATAAGCTAGTATCTTCCTAACTTTTTTTTTTTAAAAAAAATTATTCTTATTATTTTAAATAAATGACATTATTTACCTTTCCAATTAAAACTATTTTGGCCTTTATTTTTATTCATCATCTTTCGCAACTCTTTCGCCGCCCAGCAATTCAAGTTCCAACTCCAATCGTCCGTTCATAAGTCCATTGATCCTCCGACAAATATATATATATATATATATATATATATATATATATATATATATATATATATATAGAGAGAGAGAGAGAGAGAGAGAGAGAGCCTCTATCCTCCACCGCTCCGCCACCGTCACCGATTCCCGTATGCATAGAGAGAGATAGAGAATGCGAATTTGTCGAGAGGAACACAATATGTGAATTTGTATATATACTGTATACAACTAAACATTCATTGACTTCAGATCCTGGTATGATTTTTTAGTTTTTAAAATATTTGCAACTAAACAGTCATTGTGTTATTTGTTTACAAATTATATGTCCTCTTGTTTTTATTTTCTTCGCAATGAGGTTTTGATTTGAAAATACTTGTAGGTCTATTTGAGTGTGACATGTAACAAAGACAAATTCTTCTATGTGGTGTGTTTTTAAATTTGTCTGGCTTTTAGCTTATGGACTTATGGTGAACAAACTTTGCACAAATTATGTTTAGCTTCTTCTGTGATATTTTAGAATCATCTTTAATAAGAAGAAATGCTTGTGAAATCTGATCTCAATATTTTCCTAATAAATTGCAACTTTAGCTTATTATTATTGTTAATTAAGTGAGACATCTATTAAGATGAAGGAGATTCACAACAATATTGCTACTTCATTATAGGATATTAGATCATGATTATGCTAATAGTTTAATTTTAAAATATTAAATTTTAATATGTAAACAAAACCTATTTAAATTTAAAACTATTTAAATTTTATGAAGATGTTCTTTTTAATCTTTTTACATTTATCAGCTCTTCAGTTTCAACTTCTAGCTTATAGCTTTTCAACTTTCAGCTATCTTTTCACAGTTTTCAGTTATGTTTGCCAAACATAGCATAAATCTACATAGTGGTTACAACTAACTAAAAATGTCATTTTTCTAAATTTTTTCATATATTTTTTAATTAAAATTTTAATAACTTAATTCAATATTATCCCATTTTGTCTCATCTTAAAGATGTTATTGCGGATTTGGCTTCAACTTTGTGTGCCCAAAGTGTACTATTTAGTACTAAATCTCAAAATTAGATTGACTCAATTTATCTCCTCATGATTTTGGGACGGGTTTATAGAGCGTAGGTTCGAGAAATCTAGGTTATAAAAAACATGATGTTAATTATATCTCATTTTTATTTGATCCAAAAATCACTCGCATGTTTGATACCTACCCAATATATATATATATATATATATATATATATATATATATATATATATATATATATATATATATATATATAAAGTTTTTTTTTTTTTTTTTGGTTTAGTCCCTTTTTAAAATCATTTTATTATCTATATACGGAGTAATTTTTTAGACAAATGTTGACCCGCTGCTTACAGTATCCAAAGAATCTTAATACAATGATTTTTTAAATTAAATTGTGTCACTAGCTTATTCGCGGCAAGGAAAAATATAGGAAAAAATTGATTAGAAAAATGATATATCATAAGAGTCAAATTGATATTTATAACTTTACGTTAAGAAAGTAAAATTTTTCACATATGTCATGATTTTATTTAAGAGAAAAATGAAAAGAAAAAAAATGAAATATTATTTCTTTTCCCAATTTTGATACTACAATTTTTTCCCAATTTTGAAACTACAATTTTTTCTAAACCCAAAACCAAGACATATGTTAGAAGTAGTGATACTCAAAGTAAATCACACACGTACTGAAAAAAATTATATTCATTTTAACGAAAAAAATTATTCTCTCTCTCAAATTTAATAAAATATTTAAATTTAATAGGTTAAGATATTAATTCGCGTGATATACCATAGATATTTAATCATATCTCTTGAATGAATTAATCTGAGATGTGATTGAGTGGAAGATACTTATCAATCTTTAATCAAATGTGAATGGTTCGATCCTTGACCCAACTGTCCCACACAATAAAGGTGGGAAACCAGAGTACACATTGTACACCCAAGACCAAAAAAAAAAAAAAAAGAAAAAAAATCTCTTGGATGAAATGAAAGGTCAAAGGTGTATGATTTAATTAATCATCAACTTGGATCGTTCAAGCCATTAAAAATTTCAACATCTTTTAACGTATTTGTATCAAGTCATTGTTACCAGGACATAGGAAAATGACTTGTCAGCAGCTCTATTCCATATTGAAAGGAATGCCATCTACAATAATTTCCTCAAACCCATTGATTATTGTGGTATTGCCAATGCATTTAATTATATTTTTATATTTTGTCATAATTAATTATCTGTTTAAAATTTTTGTTCACTCACTATTTAATAAATATAATTAACATGTAATTTTATTATTCAATTAAAAAGTTTAAAAGAGAGCGTGAAAAATTATATATTAGAGCTAGAGGCCTAAATGATGAAATTCTATATATGTTAACAAATTTTATTAAACAGTTAAATGACAAAAAAAAAAAAAAAAAATTTAAACAAAGAACTAGTTCTCACAAACAAAAGAAAATCAAATAATATAATTAATCAAATTAAGGGTCCATTTGCAAACCCAAAAAATGACTTTCAAAAGTCATTTTTTGAGTTTTTCCTTGTTTTGGTATTGAATGAAAAAAATCAAAAAATTCATTATGGTTAGCGAACAAAAAGACTCAATTTGACATAAAATGTAATCTTAGTTTTTTAGTCGGAAAATATTTTTCAGATTCTTTATTTTCCCATATATTTTTTTTGAAAATGCATATTTATCATCTCTTAAGCTAGTTTTTGGATTATTATTATTACCACAACTACAACCACACCATCAATACCACCACCACACAACCACAACCATCACCACACCACCACACCACCACCATACAACCTCAACCACAACCACAAACCACCATCGCACCACTACAACTACCACCAATATAATAATAATAATAATAATAATAATAATAATAATAATAATAATAATAATAATTATTATTATTATTATTATTGTTATTATTATTATTATTATTAGAGAACATTTCAATTTTGGTCCTATGACTATAGGGACTTTGTTAATTTTAGCACCTGACTTTTAAAAGTGTCAATTTAGTACTTTGACTATGAAATTTTTATCAATTTTTATCACTGCAGTCAAATTGCCGGCCAAATTTCGCCGGAAAATTTTAACATTTAAAATAATGAGAGTATTTTAGTCATTTTACATTGCATCTTTTTCCTTCTTCTCCGACGAATTCATCTTTTCCGGTGAATCCGAGGATGAGGTGCATGCGATGCTTTCAACATGATCTAAAAAGAGATGTATTTATTCAACATCAATTTTAGCATAATGTTGATATAGAGAAGTTTTAGAATAAATAGGCACCAACATCAGTTTTAGCATTTCGCTTTCTTCTTCGAGCAAGAGTTTTTTTGGACAGCTTTCAACCGGAATTTTGACAGGAGGTGCGCTTAACGAGCACAAAGAGAAGTACAGTTCGGAGATTTCTAGATCCGCCGATATCTCAAGTTCCTCCTTACACAAACAGTCAGATGTTTTCAACCGGAATTTTCACTATCTAAACCCTAATTTAAGTATGTGTTGGAAGATGTGGTGAAGCAACGGATCTCCGGATGAGGAAATTCGACCGCATTATATTTAATTTCCCCCATGCAGGTTTCTATGGGAAGGAAGATGACATCCGTCTTATCCAGTATGTCTTTATTTGCAATGACTTTATTATTACTGGAAATTAGGTTTTAATCTATTAACTTCCTTGTAGCATTATTGTTGTATGATTAGCCTTTACCTGGCCGTGAATCTTTTTGCACCGGTTTTCAATTTTTTTTGGCATTTACTTGTGTTATTTGAGCTCATCATAGCAAATTATTGTTATTGCTTATTAGATTGAAAGGCCATTACTCGGTAAAGGTATGTTTATTCAACATTACGTAGTACTTTTCCTGCAATGAATGAACGATATATATGCATCACTAGTTTAGAGTGTGAAGGTTTGCATTGTGAGGTAATGCTGTCTCAGACACCGTTCGTTCGGAGAAGACCGAAGTATCACGGACGGCTTGGGCAGGAGACGCCATGAGAAAACCTAACCTGATACCAGATCATAACGTAATTAAGGGTGTGTTTGGTTTGCACATGGAAATCGAAATCGCAATGGGTATCAAATACTTGGTAATGAGGTTTGGTGAAAGTATTTAACATGTTTGGTAGTAGGGTGGAATGAGAATGGTTACTAATAGTAGTGCTTGAATAAAGCAGGGAATGAAACCCTTATTTTATTTGGGTATGAGTTTTTCAATTGATGGGTATTTGAAATTCTAAAAACCTATACTATCAACCAAACAATAACAATCACTTTCATACACAATATAGACAAAACCCATCAACCAAACACACTTTAAGTTTTGTAAATATTAGTATCAATCTAAACCGAATACAAGACCAGGAATATATATTTATATACAGAGAATACAATTAGAAACACAATACAACTGAAACTATAGAGTCCTAATAGAAAGGAAGAGTTCACCGAGGATGTTGGTGATGCTTCCTAAAGACTCGTGGGTTATGTTTTTCATGCGAGCCGCCATCTATGAAGAAGATTCTTATGCAACAAAGAGTACTCAAGAATAATAAGGGAAGATGATTTCCCCCGGCCTTTTTCTTTCTATTTATTTCTTTCTTGTTTTCTTTTTCTTGTAATCCTCACATCCTGGTCTTCTTCATATTTCATAGCACAAACATTGACGAAGATATAGAGCATTCGTGTTAATAACGTGTGTTATAAAATCATAAAGAACATAAAGAGATCAGAGAGAGAAGAAGAAGAACAAGTTGAACGCTTGGCCATAAAACACATATATATTTACAATAAATATAATGAATTTTTAAACCATGGTAAATTGATAATTCCATCCAAAACCTCAATTCGAACTGTCTTGGTATTTTGAATTCATTCCAATTCCAATTGTTGGAAAAAATTCATGTTCTTGTGACAATGAAAATCACAAGAACAATACGGTGCACAAATACAAGATTATACACAACAGCTTAAAAATAAATATCAATTCATGGGACATACGATTTACGTAAAAAAATTCCAAATCGGAAAACAATCACGGAACCACCACCAACAAAGTTTTCACTATAACAAATCTCATGTACAAAGGTTTAGGCCATCACACAAACCATACATCCATAAATAGTCAAATACATCAACTCTACGCCAAAGACATTCATTCACATTCACATGCTAAAAAGAATAATATCTCGTACTTTAAATATTCAATCATCACAAACAAGATGAAAATGAATACCAATAATACGAGAATATTCAAAAAATATTTGGAATAAGTACAAGTTGACCTTCGAAATATTCGATAAAGATAACACCCAAGAAGTTCAATAAATTCACGGCAAAATTATACCAAAAATGAAACTGCCGAATGAATGATAAGAAAAATGTGTATTTTTTTTTCTCACTTCTGACGAAAACAATGAATGGAGTATGGGAATGAAGATAAGATTAAAAAAAAAAAAGGTTTTTCCTTTTCCCATTTGCTCTAAAGTGATGAACGTTGATCATGGTTCAGTTTTAACCATTCGGTTCAAACTGAATCGTGTACTCTTGGAATCGGAACGGTAAAGACGGTTTTGGTTTCAAATTAAAAAAAAAATTAATTATTATTTATTATTTAATTAAAGTTTAATTATTATTTGCTTAATGTTTAAACTTTAACCAAGGACTTTGTAGTACGTTGCTTCCTTATGTGGGAGGTGATAAATTTGAACCTTAGTGGAAGTATATGTAATAGGGCATCTCCTTCTTAAAAACTTCCTAAAATAATAATAATAATAATAATAATAATAATAATAATAATAATAATAATGTTTAAACTTTAAATAACATCTTAAAGTTCAACGATAACAATTTTTTTATAATATAGTTTAATTTTGATTTGAAGTTTAGATATTTCATATAACTATTTTAAAAATATTGTAGAATAAAAAATCTTTAAAAAAATTAATTGTTAAATTTGAACAATTTTAAAAATACAAAATAAAATTTACAAAAAATAAAAAATAAAAAACAAAAACCAGTTCGAACCGACAATTTGAACTAGAATCGTCGATTTCATAACCAGATGTGGAACTATTATTCAAGGTTCGGTTCCAGTTCGACTGATTATGATACAAGGAATTCTTATCTTCACTTAGTAATGTCAATTGTACTCACACTTGACGGGGAACCCGATTCCCCGTCCCCGTAGGGATGAGGGCAATTTTGAATTCCCCGCGGGAGACGGGGGCGGGGATGGGGAGTACTCTCCCCGCCCCGTCCCATCCCCGATAAGTGTTCATGTGGGAATAAGTGTCTAGGAGAGAAATGCGAACCAATCAGCGCGCGCCACGTGTCAGCATTCATTGATTTGGTGCACCTACTTTCACCTACAAGTGCACCTACTTTTGCCTACAAGTGTATGTAGTTTTTGCCTGCATTCATTGATCAGGTGCACCTATTTTCACCTACAAGTGTACCTACTTTCGTCTACAAGTGCATGTAATTTTACCTTGTTAACATTCATTGATCTGAGTTCGTTCTGTTTGGCATCGTTTTTGTTCTTGCGAGGAGTTCAGCAGGTAGTAGTACCCGTGAAAACCACCCGCAAACATTCATGCACATAGGTGCAACTACTTATAACTATATGTGCACTTAGTATTGATGCTCAGTGTAAATTTTACTTGCACCTATAATACATTTTACATGTACTTATAATACGTTTTACATACACTTGTAATACATTTTACTTACACTTCGACTAAACGGGGTGAAGATTCACCATCTCCGAATAATCCCCATCTTATCTTACTATATAAAAAGCCACACACCTTGGGATACACAATAGAGCCAAAAATTCCCGCTCAATTAAAACGACAGTGTTTTGGTAGCATTAAACAATAGTAAGAAATATCTGCGTTAAAAAAAAAAAAGAATGATAGACTTTTGGATTCCCGATCTACAACCTTTGGTTATCCGATTTCCTATAATTTATAAGATGTTGGATAACCAAAGGTTGTAGATCCGGAATTCAAAAGTTTGGTATCCAAATTTTTAGCATTAATTACCTTTAATAGCAGAGTTCATGTACACCTATAAAACACGTATTGATATCAAATACAAACACTTGAAAATTAAAGATATTATCACAATACAAATTTCAAGCATCATTCCTCCGAAAAGCAGCCGTGCTATAAAACACATCTCTGCCTTCTTGCCCGTAAAATCTCTTCTTCGAAAACCAACCGTGCTATCAAAGCTTGATGGCTGCGTAAATATGAAATTCCAGAAAGAAAAGGCAGTGAATCAATCAATTATAAAAACTGTGTTATCCATGATCAAGATTCGAGAGGTATGCATAGTAATGGTTTCTTATTTAATTTTCTGTTGTTTTTTTCATTTGTATAAACAGAGTATACTATGAAAATTCTCAATGATCGAGAGAATTAGTAGATGTTCATTGTCCGGAGTTGCTTTATAATCAAGACAAAGATCTAACATCTAAGTTTGAATCCCAAGAAGAAAATGGAGACTTTGTCGAGGTACAGTTTCAGTCAAACTGATTAGTGTTTGTTCTTTTTTTTTTAGTAAGATTTGTTATCATATTTTTTTAATAAATGGTATTGTCTGGTGGCTACTTCACTGTTGGTTTTCTATTTTTTTGGTTGTTTCAGCTAACAAAACATTTAATTTGTCATTGTGAGAAGGCATTAATGTCAGTAGTAGTGTAAAGAAACAGCTATCCATCATGATCAATGGGAGATTCATTGACAGATATTTTATCTTTATGCTTGGCCTAGCAATGTTTTAAAATATGGAGCTTTTTGCCAACTGTTTCTGGGATCAAATCTGTCTTTTTTCATACTCAACAATTGCATATACATACATTTTTTCATCAAATCTGTCTTCTTTCATACATTTTGTACATTTCATACATTTTGTACATTATAGCAGAGAAGCTTTTGCATGCTCATCTTTCTATAGAGCATGTGTCTTTAAGTATACAAATAAATTTGAGAAAGGCAATGTGTATTGTATTAAAAATTTATTAATTGTCACGGTTCCATGACAAAGAGCTAATCTGTAAGTTTTAGTTTTCTATGCAATCTAAATTTATTCTCTGTTTGTAACAGCAGTACTAAGGGCAAAATACCCAGAGATATATTCTTTGCTCCTGTCACATTGTGATGCTAATAATTTTGTATCTATACATTCTGGTGTTAAAAGTCATCTATTTTACCATAGAAGATGCAAAGTATTTAAAACTGTTTATACTTATCTCAGTAATACTTGGTTAATATTTTGTGAAAATATTAGGTTGAAGTGTACAGTGTGGGATGATCAAGTTTCAAAGATTTGAGTCATGGTTTAAATCTAATAATGGTCCTGCGTTAGTTCTCTTGCAGTTATGTAGAGCCAAGCAGGCAAGCACTGCATAAACTTAGTCTACATAACTGTTAAATTAGTTTTTACTGTTTCTTTTATAATTTGATGATTCTATACCTAAGTTCTAAAGTATTGCCAAAACTATTTATATTTCTAGAAAAAGTATATAACGTATTTTATGTAAATTGGAACTCATTTCACACTGTTAAAATCATATAGTTCTTGAGCATGGGTATCATACGCGTATGTGTATATATATATATATATATATATATATATATATATATAAACTTTAGCTGTGTATGGTCTTTCACTTTATATATATAATACGGATCAAGATTTGTCTTTATTTTGCTCTTATATTTGGCTTATATATTAATTATTACTTCTTCGTATCTAATTTTATTTTATTTTTGTAGAAAATTGTTCTCCTACATGCTATAATGTACAAACGAACACAAGTCGATCATTGGTTTATGGCATTTTCCAACGACAAATTTTGTTTGGGCATTGCATGGATAATTTAAATAGATAGATCTAGGATGGAGAATCGAGTAGTGAACATCTACATGTGGTAAACACGGTAATGTTGTTGAAAACCATGCATTAACATTGAAAGTTGGATCACCAATAATGTTGTTGCGAAATATAGATCACTCATTAGGCTTATGTAATGGTACAAGATTGGTTATTACAAGATTGTCTGAGCATGTTATTGATGCCAAAATAATGACTGATGACAACGACGGGAGTTTGGTATTAATACATAGAATGTTTATGACTTCATCAGATACAAAATTGCCTTTTAAATTCTAACGGTGACAATTGCCATTAAAGAAATCAGTGTTTATACACGAATAATTGTATGTGGATGCGTAAGTTAGCAATCCTAAGGGTCTAAAAATTCTAATTTGTAATGTTTTTTATAAAAAGACGTACTTCAACAATTAATGTTGTTTATTAGAAAGTTTTTAATAATTTGTAAATAAATGTTAATTTTTCAACTCAATATCTTTTCGTTGATCTTGCAATATCCTATAATAACTTATTACAATGTTATATCTATAATTTATTATCATATATTCAATTAGTTTATTTATTAAAATAATATTTTAAATTAAAATAATATAACACGGGTACAATGCTAGTATAGATAAGAATGGGGAGATTTTTTCCTTCCCCTATAAGAACGGAGACGAGGACAGAGAGTCAGAGAGTGGGAAGAAAGTTGGGGTCCCCCATCTTGCCTCGTTGACATGTGTATCTCCACCTACTGCATGTCTGCGTCCCAAACCCCCCAATGCATTTAATAATAATATAATAAATGCGACATAGGACTATAGGAGGGACCAACACAAATAATTTTGATTGTCTGGGAACTGCAGGCTGCCATTGTTGACTCCTCAACTTCAAGAAAGAGAAAATGGTATTACAACAGCAAGAATGCGAAGAGAGATGGCTGATGCATTACTCCTCACTTCATCAGATTCTTCTAGTGGGCGATGGAGACTTCTCTTTTTCTGTGTGTTTGGCCAACTCTTTTGCCTCTGCTTCTAACATTCTCGCTTCTTCTCTCGATTCTTACGGTACATACCCTCTCTCCAGTCTCCACTCACACACACAAACGCTTTTTACTGCGTTTATATCAACATTTTGCTACCATCTTTAGGGTTTTGGAATGATATATATATTGTGCTGAGATTATCATACACTCCACTCCCATTCCCTGTATGCTCTCTGAAGTTGTCGTTTTCAGCGGAAAAGAGTTCAAATTTTCATTTGTTTCTTTTTGGGGATTGGGACTACATGGTTTATTGAATATCCATTTAGTTGACTTTTGAAATCATTTTTTAATCTGTGGTTCTCATGTTTTTTATTATGGTAAAGCTTATTTAATCAAACGATTGATATGATGCCAAAGATTTTGTCATCAAGCTGTAATTTTCACTCATCTCAGATGTACTAAAGAAAGAAAGAGTGAAGAATCTTGGTCCATTTTCTATGAGTTTAAGTTTAGTCCCACTATATTAGCAAAATCACAGTTTTGGTTCACATGTTTAATTCCTATTAATTTACATTTATGACTATTCTTTTAGTACCAATTTTTATACACAACTATTGTTGTAGTGTCAAAATTAATCTCGCCGGCCAGTCACCCTTTTAAAGTTAAAAGACGTGCCAAAAAATCTAAAAATTTTAAGGGTATTTTTTTCATTTTCAACTTAAGATCCCAATTTGAGCATGAATAAAGGGATTTAAACCCTAAGATCGATCCCAATTCGCAGTTCTCATCATCATCCTACCTTAATTTGAGGAAGAGAATTGTGAATTGAGATCGCTATTAGAGTTTAAATCACTTTATTTATGCTCAAATTGGGATCTTAATTTGAAAATGACGAAAATACTCTCAATAATTTCATATTTCAGCATGTTTTAAACGAAAGGGTGACCACGTGACCGGCGTGGTGAATTTTGGCACTAAAACAATAGTTGTGGACGAAAATTGATACTAAAATAATAGTCGTGGATGAAAATTGGTAGGAATTAAACATGTAGACCAAAACTGTCATTTTGTTAATACTCGTGGGACCAAAATGGGTATTTGCTCTTTAGTAAAAGTTTACCAAAATGGAGATATTGAATAACTAGCTGCTATTAAATGGTTTTCATTTCATTGAACTTTCCCCATTTTACTTGTAATTATGGGTACCCTTTTCATCCCCTTTCCCCTATTGTAAGGCAGGATGTTGGTTGATATTTAAGATTTTGGTTGCCATTGCTTTCAATTTTTTTATGCTAATCACTCTTGGAGTCTTGGGTTTTTGACTTGAGATACTGGTATGGTATCATTTCATATATGCAGATATGGTGACAAAAAAGTACAAGAATGCAAAATCGAACTTAGAAAAATTGTGGCATTTGGGAGCCACAATTTTGCATGAAGTGAATGCTATCAAAATGAAGCAGCATACTGATCTCCGGATGAGGAAATTCGACCGCATTATGTTTAATTTCCCCCATGCAGGTTTCTATGGGAAGGAAGATAACATCCATCTTATCCAGTATGTCCTCATCTGCTATGACTTTATTATTACTTGAATTAGGTTTTAATCTATTAACTATTTAGTCTTCCCACTGTTTATATGACTTGCTGTAAAATTTTCTTGATTTTGAAGGACAACCTAACATTTCGTGTATGGACAGAATGCACAGGAATCTTATCAGTGGGTTCTTTAGGAATGCAAGTGGCATGCTCCGACCGTATGGTGAAATTCATGTCAACCACAAAACAACAGGGCCATTCGGTCGCTGGAATCTTGCTGAATTGGCATCAATGAGTTCTTTGGTTTTGATCGATTGTGTTGATTTCAAGAATGCAGATTACCCTGGTTACAATCATAAAAGAGGACATGGTTCGAGGTGTGATGAGCCTTTTCCCTTGGGCAAGTGCAGTACCTTCAAGTTTATATTCTCACCATTTGCAAACAAAATTCCCAGTTCTTTAAATCACAATGGATTAGCTCAAAGGCACCCCAGAGTTTCAGTTACAACGCCACAACTTTCGACCAAATTTGATGCTGTGATGAATGGCTCTTCTCACTGGGCTGGATTACTGCAAACCTCAGAGAAAGAATGTTTACATATCTTCGGTGGGTATTTTAATCACGCCAGGGAAACGTTTGGGATGATGGAGTATAACATCGAATCATCTGTTCGTAAACAATTATATCATGCAAACGTGAAATACATGGTGGAAACGCCAGGAGGTAGCTTGAGTGGCTATATCAATCTTTTGGAACAGCTTCACCATTTGAGCACATCAAGATCAGCAGGGTTGAGAGAGAATCTGGTTTTCCTTAATCAACAACTCAGGCAAGCTCCTCACTTTTAGTTGAGGAATTTGATGGCACTGCACCTTGCTATCATGTTTGTTATTTATGCGTTTATGTGCATTTATATTGAATTTGGTTTGCTGTTATCGTTATTGACTGATGTAGGACCTATGTTATCGTCATATTGTATGTGTTTGGGACCAAAGAATATTCTATGTGGGGAACTAGGGTTTTGTTTATGTATGTGGGGCTGTGGAACTTAGAATGTAGTTAATGGGGACCGGCCTTGCTTGAAATTTAGTTTATGGGCTGGTCCCCATTAACTACATTCTAAGTTCCACAGCCCCACATACATACGAACAAAACCTTAGTTCCTCACATAGAATATTCTTTTGGTCCCAAACACATACAATATGACAATAACATTCTATCTAGCTTGATTTTCATTTGTTGGACATAATTAGTCATCTTTTTGAATTTTTGTCATTCCATTATTTAATAAAAGTGATTAACATCTATTTTCGTCATTTAATTAAAAGAGTAAAAGAGGGTGAGAAATTACATATTAACTAGGACAAGATGCTTAAATGATACGGAGTAAAATTATATGTTGACCTTTTGACAAAAATAAAGGATGTTTGGTTGACAATCACATCGAAAGTAACTGAAACCTTGCTCTATTATATCCTTACCCTTTGTTCAATTTGGCTGAAATGTTTGGTTGACAATCACATGGAAACTAACTGAAACTAATCATTAATCATTAAATAAAAATTAATGAACCTTTTATGATGATGACCAAAATGATACTCCGTACTAAACAAAAAAAATCTTGCTTCAAATTTAAAATTTACTTTATTTTATAATTCTAAACTATATTGTTGCTTAATATATACACTAATATCCTTAATTTGTGAAATCGATTTGATTAATTCAACCTAGTGTAAATTAAGCTTCATTCGGAGTAGCTCAGGTTACTCAGATCTTTTTCATCCACTTGGGTTAATATAATGTCCCCTCTTATTTATTTGTTTTTTTTTTTTTTAAATTATTGCAATTAAAATTTGTCAAAGCAAATTATTCCAGCTGGCAGCTTGTTTTATATGGATAAGATAGAGCTAAGAAGAAGTCGTTTTCCTATGGCCTCGCAAGGGCTTGATATTATAAAGACTTTAAAATTGATTAGTGGCTTGCACGATGATCCAAATTGATGGCTAATTAAATCACCTTTAATTTGACCTTTCATTTTAGACTAAGTCCATATGCTCTTACTTTCATTCTTTGGGTATACCCTACAGAGTTTGATATCAACTTCTAGGGATGGTTATACTGTGCATCCGTATGCACCATGCATGGTATATACGGATGCAAAAACGACGTCGTTTTATTAAAAACGCGCATTCCATTTTAAATGTAATCAGTTACTCCTATTATGCTTAAGACTATGATTCCTAATTAATATGATATAATAACGTATTAGGACTAAACTAATGTATCCTATTACGAATAAACTTAGTCTAACAAATGTAATCAGCCATCCATGCCGGTTTCCTTCGTTCTCTCCTTGGCCTAGTAGCTTGGGTTGTTTCTTTTCTTTCTCCCAATTCTTGATTTTCACCTTCTTTCACTGTGGATATACTCGTATCACAAATATTTAATGTTTATTGATTAATAAGAAATTGATCAACTACATTACTCCTGAATTAATATGAATAATAAAGAAATGATACGAATGATATAGCGAAGGCCGTGAGACCGTAAATTGTATTAAATGCCGTGGAATTGGCTATTACAATGATTCTTCGGTACAAAGTGTGTCCGTAAAGTAGATCGTGTCCTAACTGGACAAGGTGGAGGGTTTTTATACAACCCCGCCCCTAACCGCCACCCCCTAAAGCGAGGGGTGGTTAGATCCGAGTTGACCGCGCCCGGTCTCGCGACCGGGCCGTGCTGTGGGGCCAGGCCAAGCCCGTCACGGGCTCGGGCCGAGCCCATTTGGAGGTCGGCCCGGCCTCCTGGAGAGGCCGGCCCGGCCTCCGACGTGGCCCGTGCGGGGGCCACGTGGCGAGGCCCCGTCCGGGGCGGGTACGTGGCGCCGCCCCGGGACCCGTTCTTGTCCGCGCCCTCGGGTCGGTGCGGGTCGGTTCCTAATATATCAGTCACCACCTAAAATCAAAACTCCACGTCTAATCGTTGTACAAGTTAATGGGTTCAACAAGAAATGGTGCGTCGAAGTACAATACAGGTACGATTGTCTTCATTTTTTTGTTTGTTATTTATGCGTTTATATTGAATTTGGTTTGCTGTTATCGTTATTGACTAATGTAGGACCTATGTTATTGTCATATTGTATGTGTTTGGGACCAAAGAATATTCTATGTGGGGAACTAGGGTTTTGTTCGTATGTATGTATGTGGGGCTGTGGAACTTAGAATGTAGTTAATGGGGACCAACCTTGCTTGAAATGTAGTTACTAGGGTTTTTTTATTAGGTAGAAGACATTGGGGTCCACTGTGCATTTGGTGTTTGCTTTATGAGTATTGCAGGTGTGTTGTCTTCTCTTTTTTTAATGTAAATGTATCTACTTTGACCAATTATGCCTAAAAGCATGTGTTGTGCACTGTGTATGAGGCTTATTGTTTTACCAAGCTTTATTATAAAGAAATGAAAATTGTTAGTTAAATACAGCAGCACAGTGTATTCACTTTGTTTAAACTGGTTTTTGTCTTCATCATTGATTATTTTAGGTGGAGTAGAATCCTACAATTTCACTCTGTTTATAAGGCATGGAGGTATGATAGAACAATCTATCCCACCAAAATATTTGGGAGGTAAAATGAATAGCTTTAGTGGGATACATTCTGATGAATGGGGTTTTATCACCCTAAAAGAGAAGTTTGGTGAATTAGGGTATAAAGATGGTAACTTTGGGTTCTTTTTAGACTCTGATAGACAACCCCCATTACCACCTTTATACACTACAAAAGTTGGAAGACCAAGGAAGCTTAGGAAAAAATCTGCCCATGAAGTCAAGAAAACTAACAGCAGATGGAGTGCATGTAACACCCCGTGTTACGGTCCCTAAAACCATTTAATTAATCAATCAATAAGTCCAAGAGAAGGAATAAATCATAATGATTAATTAGGGAAAAAGGCCCACCATAGTCCATGGGCCCTCATATATAAACCCAACCCCTAAACCCAATCCTTAGTTCCGAAAGGAATAGAATTAGCAAGCCTATAATATTAGTTCCTAATTAGGACTCTTAAATATATAAATAAGGGACTTAGGAGACACCTAGAACTTCCCACACGCCTAAACGCCCCACCTCCCCAGGAGAGCTCCAAGAATTCCCCTAGAAGAAAGCAAGAAAGCAAGAAAGCTTAAAGAAAGACCCTTCATAGCCAAGGAACTAATTAAGGCTAAGAGGTAACCCATGTCTCAACAAAATCTATTTTCATAGCTATGATTTCCCCCTTAGGGTTTCCCCATATTATTGTGTATTAATGACTTGTGATAATTATTGTTGATGATTGATGTGATGATCCCATGGGGATCTTGATAATCTTGATATTTAGAGATTCTTGATAATTATGATATTCTTGATGATTATATGGAGTTCCTGATGATTATGTGTTGTTCTTGATAATTGGGTGATGATCTTGATGATTATGTGTTATTCTTACCGAATCTTGCAATTAGAAGACGAACTGTATTCTTGTTGATATAAAAGTGATTAGAACCCTAGGTTGTATCGTATGATCTTATTCTTGGATTATCGGGTGGGGAAATCGCATGTTTGGGTGTTGATTATACTTAGAAAAGCATGATAGGTTATGTGCCGTTCGTTCCTCGTATTTGATTCATTAATTGTCTACGGGTTGTCGTTAATTGTGTTGTAAAGTGTCTAAGCATGGTTTCGGGTTCCATAACGGTTCCCGGGGCGTAAAGTGTGTGAAAAGAGTCAGTGGGGGGTAGGGGACCCGCCACCTACCCATAACCGTAAACCACCGCCTGGCAGCGGGTGGCCGGCGGGCGGGCAGCTACCCGCTGTCCGGAACAGTAGAAACCGGCGGGCAGCCCACCACCCACCGGCTACCCGCTGGAAAGTCGTCCCACCCGGGACCCCGGCTTCCCCGTTTGACGTTCCCCGTTCCCCGTGGTGTCCCAACGGACCCCGTTTATCGTGCCTATGTCTAGTTTGATGTTTCGGGTACCGTTCGTAGGTTTATGAGTCTATTATATTGCATGCTGGTTGAATTGGTACCCCGTTGACCTAGGTGGAAGAAGTATGAACCCCTTAGGACTGTTCTTAGTATGTGATGGATCACGCATAGGTTTTGTTATGCGCTTTCTCCCCCTTCCTAATGTGTAATGTGGGTACACCGTTTGGTTGCGATCAAACGTTTCTATACGAGCTGCGGTTCGTCTTTTTTCCTGGCTGCGGTCAGATGACATTCTCTTGGGCTGCGGTCCACTGTTTGGTTGCGATCAAACACTATGATGAGCTGCGGTTCATCGGTCGGTTGCGATCGACCCCTCCGTGTTACGATACGGGGCAGGGTGCTGCGGGGCCGTGTCAGAGCTATATGCGCTGACCCTCATGTATGGGCATGCGATTGGTCCTGTGGCGCCAACAAAGTGTGTTATGTGTTGTGATATGGATGAGTTGTGATTATGAGTGTCTTGGGGGATGTGACTATGGGATTTATATTGGGGATTGTTCATGTTGGGTTATGATTATCGTTTATGCTTGCCTTGTCCGCCTTATCTTTTGTGAACTGCATATGCTCGTTATAACTGTTGCTTGTGTCTAGCCTTATCTGTCGAGTCATTCCCGGTTTTAAAGCTAGAGTTCGTAGGATATATCTTCATGCTCATAATGGTTTTCGTATATCTATATATATATATATATCTCTATATGTATTGTATTTCAACGCGTTGGAGTGGGTTACCAGCATCTCTCGCTGAACAGATATATTTGGCTTTCAAGCACAGAGGACTAGAGCACTGGAGCGCGCTAGAACTGGAGCGTAGAAGTAGAGTAGTTTTCCTTTCGGCCTGCGTGCCATGTTATGCTTTGTGTTTCAATGGATATTAGTTAGACAGCCTGTGCACCTGGGTTCTCTAGCCCAGGTGTAGCATAGCACCCCGTACACTTATGATATACTTTGGGATGTAATGAGATATTACCTTTATTATATAAGCTTAAAATGTCTTGAAAATCTGGGGTGTTACAGTGCATGTTTCTAGAACAAATGTGAAGCTTCATTGTAGAATATGCAAGAAAGGTGGTCACAATAGTAGAAGATGTCCTCGATCAGGTAACTTTAACAAATTCTAATTGATAAATAAATGATTTTTTTCCATCTTTTATATAATAATATGCAGAGGAACATGCAACCTGAGATGGAAGCACAAAGGCAAGGCCAACCTGAAGGGATTGCTGATGATGAAGAAGCTCAAATTAAAGAGATGTGAATGTTGAAGGGACTGCTGACCATTATGACCATTATGTTTCCATTTTGTATGACCATTTCCTGATCATTTTAATACCATTAAGATCAACAGTAAGTGAGCATTATATGGCCATTTCCTGATCATCCTTACTGTACTGCAAAGCATACTAGTAAAGCTTATTAGATGCAAAGATTTAAACATAATTCCATTTCACAACCAACATATTACACCATACACCCAAAACACCTAAATCCATTCTTCCATTACCACATCATTTAGTAAATTAAGCTAGAGGAAGCCTAACAACCAATTTATCCCTACTATCACATGTGGATATCATAATCCAAAGTATACATACACTGACCACAATGGTTTAGTACATTTTGACTTTGTCTTCACTACAACACATCTGCTTCTTCTTAACTTCAAATTCAAGCTCTCAATTTCTTGCTCATATCGATTTATCTTCCTTATCAATCCAGAGATTATCACCTTTGATCTTTGACACATTGGGGCACTACAAGAAAAATGCACATAGACAACACTAGAAAGACAACAGTTTTTAAGAAAAGTGTTGTCTTTTGTATAAAAGACAACAGTTTGGTCCAAAACCGTTGTCTTTGATGCAACACTTTTGTCAAACACAACGGTTTTTACTTAACCGTTGTTATAAGTGTGTTGTCTTTGTGCATTTTGTGAAAAGACAACACCACAACGACAACGGTTTTTAAAAACCGTTGTCTATGTGCGTTTTTTTTTTTTAAATAAGACAATGGTTTTTTTAACTGTTGTCGTTGGTGTGTTGTCTTTAAGCGGATTGGAATACACAACACTAGAAAGACAACGGTTTTAAACAACCGTTGTCTTTGTGCGCTCTTTTTTTAAAAATAGACAACGGTTTTATTTAACCGTTGTCGTTGGTGTGTTGTCGTTAAGCGCACTCGAATACACAACACTAAAACGACAACGGTTTTATATAACCGTTGTCTTTGCATGTTCTTTATTTGTTTAAGACAACGGTTTTATTTAACCGTTGTCTTTGATATGTTGTCTTTAAGTGTATTTGAATACACAACACTATAAAGACAACGGTTTTAAAAAACCGTTGTCGTTGCGCATCATTATTTAACATGTATATAAAATAAAAACAAAGATGTTAACTAGAAGAATTGAACCTTTGACCTCATGCTTAACAAATACAACGTTTTACCAACTACACAACACAAACTTTTATATCTTAAGGTGCAACATCTGGTATATAACTGGGTTTCTTCTGTGTTGTTTGTGAAAACCAAGACAACAATTTTAGATGATAGTTGAAGAATTCCCCCAGGAAGAATAGAACCTAAGACCTCTAACATAATAAACTAAGCTAAACCCACCAAGCCACAACAACACTTATTTATTCAAGTGCAACATCTAGTATATTACCAAAATAGTTCTATTTTCGTTCATATTTAAATATAAAATTATTCACCAAAATTTCAAAGTAAATTCATTAAAGTTTTATTTTCAATTATATTACAATAAAGGCCAATCTATGAATTCAAAATAATAATAATAATTATCAAGTATAAAAAACAATATGGGGTGGTGTTCATAATGGTGCGGTATATATGATGTGTAGGGGTTTAGGGCGGTATATATGATAGGGGACGGGGTTGGTAATCGACTATTCCGGCTAGCGCATGACTAACAAGGTTAGCTATATGTTGGTAATTAACCCTTACGGCTAGCGCATGACTAACAAGCTAAGGTTAGCTATGTGTTGGTAATCGACTCTTCCGGCTAGCGCATGACTAACAAGGTCGAAACTGTTGGTAATCGACCCCTCCGACATGCCTGGAACACGTTGAGAATGGATATGAAAGAGTAGTTGATCGATGCCGTACAGTTTGCTATATCCCATTTCTTTTGCCGCGATCTTAATTAATTAGCTCTATGTTCATAATTACCAAACTATATATTCATAATTTTTGAATTGAAATGCATATTCATAATGATTGAATAACTCTGATCTATATTCACAATTACAGAATTTTGTGTTTATAATTTGCGATGTTAATATTCCCAAGTGTTTATAACTATACATTTTAGAAATTGTGAATCAACAATACAGATTGTGAATATGCAGTATAGAAATTATGAATTTATTGTATAGAAACTATTAATCTATACAATGGTATTTAAATTAGAAATATACTGTATAGAAATTATGATTCTACATTATAGAAATCTATGAATTTCGTGTTCTGTACCTATATACCCGGTTTTATTTTAATTGACCGGATGTAGCGACTCGAGTAATTAAACTAATATTTTGTTACGAAATTTCCCTCTAATTAAGCTAAGACAAATTAAAATTTCCCCCTAAGTCAAAATTTCCCTCTAAGACAAAATTGGGAATTTTTTGTCTTCCCTCTAAGACAAAATTACGCAAAGGTCGTAGGTTAGTCCAAAATTTCCTCTCCTTCAGGCTTCAGTTCGCCGACCGCCAGTCTCCGCTAACAGCTCGTCCGTGTCCGGGGGGTTTCTGCCGGCTTCAACAACACCAACGACACAGCTCGTCCGTAGGTCTCCGCAGTGGGTGCTCTCCGCCGACCGCCACTAGCCATCTCCGCCGACCGTGTACCGCCGCCGCGTCCAAGCTTCGACGCCGTCGCCAAAGCCCAACCTCTTCGGCCATCGCCGCCGCCATCCTGTGTCGCCGTCGGTCCAGCTGCCGCCGCCGTGAGGTATCCAAGTTATTTTAAGGTAATAATCTGTCAACTTTATCCAAGCTAGGATTGTATCAATGTGTGTATCAATACAATATTTGTTTTTTTGTGTGAAAATATGATAGAAATTTAAATTATGATCTCTGGGTGTGATTATTGAATTTTTCAATCTACTCTTGCATAAGAAAGAAGTTGTAGCGTTGACAACTTGTTTATGCTTGTTCAATCTACACTTTCTGCTTCTCCAGAAACTTGTTTATGCTTGTTTTTGGTATACTTTAAATTTACCACTTAGATAGCTACATATTAGTCTCTATGAATATTATGCATCAATGCACCATTCTCTTGGTAGTTGGATTCCACTGAATTCTGTATTGTTGGTAGAGGTGAGCAAAAAATGAAGACCGAAAAACCGAGGCCAAGCCCATACATTTTAATACCTTATAAGCTCTAATACTCATTTATATAAATATATTAGTTTGCTTTTAGCCCCTAAGCCCAAACTGAAAGTGCCCAACACAGTGAACACACATTGATATAGAAAATAATCTAATTCCCTTAACCACTTAGTTAGTAGTTAGTGACTCAGTAGTTGCTTACTGCTTAGTGAGTTAGTGTAGGCTGTGTAGTAGATTGCTTCATCACATATTAGTGAATTTATGGATTGTTAAACATTTAATTTTTAATACTTTGCACATTGGCAGTGAGCAGTGAGCTCATTTAGACTTTGGAGCATATTTTAAATTATGAACTATTATTAGTTTGTTAGACTTGTGATTTTTATTATTTATGGACATTTGATTTTGAAATCTTTATGTGATTGAATGTTTTAACTAGTAATGTGTTTTTAGTGTTAATTTTGAAATCTTTATGTGCTTGTCTATGAACGAATATTGTTATTCTGCAACTGCAAATTCTGCAGTAGATAAGCTCTTATGGTGATGATAGTAATAACACAAAGGAAAAGGCAAAACATGTAATGTTATATGTGAGTTGTAGTGATGATGTTAGTTTTTTTTTTTTTTTTTTTTTTTTTAGTAATTTTGTACTATTTGGGGTGGGAGAATGTCTAGTGGGTACTGACTGGGAAAATGAGCTCATCACTTCATTCCATGCAGTTTAATTTTAGTCTGTTTCTTTCTGCTCAGGACCACCTCATAAGCTGATCAATAAGAACTTCAAGTTAAAATCCTTGAAAACTTCAAAAAATCCTCAGCTTTGAAAATATATATACAAAACAAATGAAATCAACAACAACTGGTGCATGTCTTGCATGCAATTTGCATCCTAGATTCTTGTTTTTACACACACATACAGATCAATTATTAATTGCTTCTTTGAATCCCATTATATATATATATATATATATATATATATATATATATATATATATATATATATATATATATATATTCTCCCATGCACATATGTATGAAAGAATTGACATTAATCTACCTCTTAATATAGCCAAATTACAAAACCAAATTAAACTTCTTTCTTTCATATAATGTGAAAAAGAAGAAAAATATTGCATGCTTAATATAAAAAGTTACAGCTTTTTGGAGTTTGGGTCAGGAAGGGAAAGAGAAAAAGGAAAAGTTGCATTCTATTTGACTGCTGCTCTGTTTTACTGATGTTACACTAAAGTGCACATCATTCCTGTGCTAGAACTCACACGAATTGCTGGACAGACCACATTATGCTGTTCATTTGTGTTTTTTTTTTTTTTTTTTTTTTTTGGTTTTGTTTTCAGTCTGATCAATAGATTATTTTTCACAGTATTATTGTGATTTCTGATTCTTTTGGTACTTTGTATTCGAGTTGATGAGCATGTATTCAATCTCTGGGTATGCCTGAATATATATATATATATATATATATATATATATATATATATATATATATATATATATATATATATATATATATATATATATTATTTGTCTTGTTACTTGATTATTTTTAAGCGACATGAATTTATTTTTCTTGTCACTTGACTATTTTGTAGCATTGAAATGGACAAAGAATGGATGTCAAAAGATAGATTATGTTATGAATATGAGGTTGGAGTAGAATCTTTTTTAGAATTTGCTAAAAAAAAATGTCGTTGATCCTAATTCAATATCATGCCCATGTGCAATATGTGGCAACCTAAGGAAGCAACCTATTGATACTATAAGGGCACACTTGTACCGTAATGGAATGGATGCAACGTATGTGTCATGGATATGGCACGGGGAGAAGGCCACGTTTAACAACTCAATAGATGAGGGATGTCAAATTAGGGGAGAGGAGCAAATGCTTTTTGATGAAAACCCTATAGATATGGTAAATGCTGCTTATGACGAATACGTTGAGGATCCCAACAAATTTAGTAAATTACTAGAAGATGCAGAGAAACCGCTATACGCTGGATGTACTACGTTTACAATGGTTCATGCAATATAGGGTAAGAATGGTTACAATTTACTTTCAATTGCATATATTGTGTTGATGTAATATATAATTATGTGTTTGTGTGTGCATAGCTTCCATTGGGTTCTGACAGTTATCAACATCACTAAGGACTTAGTTTATGTGTGGGACCCTCTTAATCATCGCATTCACGATGATGATTGGAAGCGTGTTGTAGAAATGTAAGTTTTTATTTTTTATTTTTTTTTATTTTCATTCTTTCGATTTATTATTACATAATCTGAATATATATATATATATATATATATATATATATATATATATATATATATATATATATATATATATATATGAAGGGCTATTAAAATGGTTCATGCATCCACTACGAATGCAAAGAAATTAAAGGACGCAGTAAAACTGCTTGGGAAATTGTCAAGGTAATTTCATATTTTTAACTATATAAGTGTTTGTATATAGCTAAATTGTAATGCAAATATTATTTAACATTTGTAGGCTCCTCGTCAACCGGATAGTAACCAATGCGGTTTTTTTGTCATGGCGTACATGAAAACTTTAATTGAGAATATGCCAGACTTCGAAGATAAAAATTCTGTTCAAGCACTGGTATTACATTCCATTTCTACTCTCTCTTCCTTGTTTCTCGCTGTTATTTAATTGCAGAATGGTTCTAGGTTTTTAATGCTTTGTTAGCTTGGATTTAAGCCTCTCTCTTTTTCACTTGATTTGGACAGTTATTGATGATAAATTTGATTTTTATTTTTTATTTTTTATTTTTTAGAATAAGTTTGTTGCTCTGAAATTTGGGTGTAGAATGTGTGTGAAAGCTCGAAATTTTGGGCATTTTAGTGCTTGATGTTTTGTAATTAATAAGGGATTTCTTTGTCGTTTGTGTTTAAGTTTCATGCATTATATTCTCATGAGATTTTATCTGAATTGTTTATCAAATTTGGGTGTCTAGTAATCTCCCAAAGACTTGAAGGCTAAGACAAGAACCTGAATCATGTGTATCTGATCTGTTAACATTTTTTTTGGGGAGTGCATTTGTATTGCTTTTTCAAGTGTCTTTCTTTACTTGTTGGCTACACTTGTTATGATTCTCTTTAGGGAACTCATTATCTTGTTATGAACAGCTTGAGTATGAATGTGGTGAGAGTAAGAGGGCAGTTTCATTTCATTGCAAATTATTTATATCTATACTAATTTATTTTCTTACTTTTTACATGTAGTTTCAACAAGTTGATTATGACAAAGAGGTTATTGATCTGGTGCGATCTGAATGGGCCGATATTCTATCAAGTCATATAGAGTAGGTATGATTTGGTCATTCGAACGTTGTGATCATCTAGACTTGAATTGGTTCGGGGAATTGTTTTTTGTGTAGTAGTATTATGACTTGAATGATAATTAGAATTGGTCATGGAAGTATTTTGACTTGTTATTTTGAACCTTATTAGCTTGTGCACAATTATGTAACTACACTTTGCAACATATGGTGAATGGATAATTTTTTTTTTATACGATTATAATTTAAGCAGGTGAAAAACGGTTAAAAACCGTTGTCTATTTTACAATAGACAACAGTTAGAAACCGTTGACTTTTCTACAAAAGACAACAGTTTATGGGTGTTTCAACAACACACAATAGACAACGGTTTATAACTGTTGTCTTTTAAAGAAAAGACAACAGTTAAAAACCGTTGTCTATGTACGTGACTTTTAACAACACTGGTTTCAACAACGCTTAATAGACAACAGTTAAAAAACCATTGTCGTTGGTAGAAAAGACAAGGGTTATTAACCGTTGTCTATTGCGTGGCTTTTAACAACACCGGTTTCAACAACACTTAATAGACAACAGTTAAAAAACCATTGTCGTTGGTAGAAAAGACAACGGTTAATAACCATTGTCTATTGCGTGACTTTTAACAACACCGGTTTCAACAACACTTAATAGACAACGGTTAAAAAACCGTTGTCGTTTCTAGAAAAGACAACGGTTATTAACCGTTGTCTATGTGCATGACTTTTAACAACACCGGTTTCAACAACACTTAATAGACAACGGTTAAAAAACCGTTGTCGTTTCTAGAAAAGACAACGGTTATTAACCGTTGTCTATGTGCGTGACTTACAACAACACCGGCTTCAACAACACTTAATAGACAACGGTTAAAAAACCGTTATTGTTTCTAGAAAAGACAACGGTTAAAAAACTGTTGTCTATGCGCGGGACTTACAACAACACCGGCTTCAACAACAGAAAGTATACCCCTATGACAACGGTTATTAACCGTTGTCTATGTGCATTTTTCTTGTAGTGGGGGGTCAAACCAACGAACAAATCCACATCCACCACTAATTCCTCCATATAACAAAAAAAAAAAAATTATAAAATTATCAAATCAAATTGGATTATAAGCCAACGAACAAATACTCACATTTTCGGATTCGCACAGCCAAAACCTACGGCCTAGACTGTCTTTAGTCCATGAAGCACATATCTTGAGTTGTTGACCACACTGGCAACTATGCCTCGTTGAAGATTCTGTATTTTCTAACACCATTTTCTTGATTTTGGACGATGACCCATAGCTATCCTCACTGTATTTTTCTTCCATAGTAGACACGAGAAATATGATAGATGAAGAAAACTAAAATTCGAAGGAAACACAAGCATAGACTGATAAAATTTGAAAGAAACAATCTGAAGACCTAGGTTTATAAATGCAAAGAGAGGAATGCCTGAGTATTATTTGAAGTTCCTAAAATACCCTTGCATTTTGACGGTTAAGTAGACTGAGGACCAAATCGGTTAACGGTTAGTATAGTTGAGGACTCAATTGGTCACTTTTGAAAGTTGAGGACCAAAGTGGTGAAATCCTCAAAGTCGAGGGACTAAATCGGTAATTAACTCTTGTTTGATAGAATAATTAGTTTATCAGTCAATTTTGACTTATTTGACTTAATTAAACAGTCCATATAACATTTTCAAAAAAAAAAAAAAACAGTCCATATAACTATTTGATTAATAAAATATTAGAGAAAATTACACTTTTGGTCCTATGACTATAGGGGGGTTGGTAATTTCAGTTCGTGACTTTTAAAACTAACAGATTTAGTCCTTTTAGTATGCTTTTTTTCACACATTAAGTCCTTCCGGCTAATTTGCCGGTAGATTTTCGCCGGAAAAACCTATTCATTTGTTTATTAATTTTTTGGAGGGGTAAAATGGTCACTAATGTCTGAGAAAAAAGGGGATAAACGGTGGCTTATATTTCCTACCTTAAATAACGTCCACCTTAAACGTCAATTAAGGACTGGAAACACGTTCGATAACTTTGCGCTGGTGAGTAGAGGTGCAAATGGGGTTCAGGGGTCTGTGTTGAACACGACTGGTCAGCTTGCTATAGTTGCTAATCCTCCGGTGAGTTTGGGTGTCGGAACAGGGGTTGTGCGATCGATTTCTGGGGTGATTAATGCTCAGGGTACCCAACGGAATCTGGGAACTAGTAATACGAGGGAGAACAATGGCTTCTCAGGTGGGGATATCGCAGGGTCTTCAGCTGTTCCGGTGAACATGAACGGTCAACAGATGGGCGGGAACACAGTTGACTCATCTGCCTCCCGTACGCTGGGTTCGACAGATACTTTTTCGATGGATAATGGGCGGATAAGGATGAAGTGTTTGGCACAAGAAAATTGCAGTGGGTTCCAAAACAAAATGTTAACAAGAAGTAGACCACAACTACGGCCAACAGAATGAATATTCAGAGACCGATTGTTGTTGGGAAAGCGATGGAGAGTGAGATTGCAGGCTGGAATTTATTGAATCTGAAGAAGAAATTTTCCAACTTGAGAAGGATGAGGTGTTGGAGATTGAAGAAGTCAAGACATACTGCTTGTTGGGTAGGTTTGCAGGCTGGTTTCCCGGCATGAGAGCTATCCAAGAACTTGCATGGAGCTGGAAGGTGGATTGCAAACCAGAATATGCTCTAAACGACCATGTGTTTTTCTGGTTTAAGAAGGAAGAAGATGTACAGAGTGTGATCTCAGACATTAGTGACCATTTTACCCCCCAAAGAAATTAATAAACAACTGAATGTATTTTTCCGGCCAAAATCTACCGGCAAATTGGCCGGAAGGACTAAATGTGTGAAAAAAGCATACTAAAAAGACTAAATTTGTTAGTTTTAAAAGTCACGAACTAAAATTACCACCTCCTCTATAGTTATAGGACCAAAAGTGTAATTTTCTCTAAAATATTATTCCCAAACGTTAAAATTCAAAAAGCTGATCAAAGTAATTTTTTAAAAAGTTCATTTTATAATACTATTAATTAGTCAAATTTACTAACATAATCAGCTATCAACTAACACAATGATTTAAACCAAAATTTGGACGTTTGAACATAATGAGGGTTTATAAACGATGGTAATGTCTAATGGTAAACTGGTACTTCCATTCAAAACCTCTGCATTTCAAAATTCGAATTCCAAGAAATTTTGATTGGGGGCCGGGGGGGAACTGCAGGCTGCCACTGTCATCCTCAACCTCAAAAAAAGAGGGAAAATGGTATTACAACAGCAAGAATGCGAAGAGAAATGGCTGATGCATTACTCCTCACTTCATCAGATTCTTCTAGTGGGCGATGGAGACTTCTCTTTTTCTCTGTGTTTGGCCAACTCTTTTGGCTCCGCTTCTAACATTCTCGCTTCTTCTCTCGATTCTTACGGTATCCTCTCTCCACTCACACACACAAACGCTTTACTGCGTTTATATCAACATTTTGCTACGATCTTTAGGGTTTTGGAATGATATATTGTGCTGAGATTATCATACACTCCACTCCTTGTATGTTCTCTGGAGTTGTCGTTTTCAGTGGAAAAGAGTTAAAATTTTCATTTGTTTCTTTTTGGGGATTGGGACTACATGGTTTATTGAATATCCATTTAGTTGACTTTTGAAATCATTTTTTAATCTGGGGTTCTCATGTTTTTTATTATGGTAAAGCTTATTTAATCAAATGATTGAAATGAGGCCAAAGATTTTGTCATCAAGCTGTAATTTTCACTCATCTCAGATGGATGTACTAAAGAAAGAAAGAGTAGGAAGAAGATTCTTGATCCATTTTCTATGAGTTTGAGGGAGATAATGGATTATTGATTCAACAAAAGTTCTCAGCTTTCTTAAAGCAGGAATCACAAAATTTACCTAAATGGAGATATTGAATAACTAGTTTCATTTCATTGAACTTTCCCCATTTTACTTGTAATTATGGGTACCCTTTTCATCCCATTTCCCCTATTGTAAGGCAGGAGGATGTTGGTTGAGATTTAAGGTTTTGATTGCCATTCCTTTGAACATAATGTTTGATGCTAATCACTCTTGGAGTCTTGGGTTTTTGACTTTAGATACTGGTATGGTATCATTTCATATATGCAGGTAAGGTGACAAAAAAGTACAAGAATGCAGAATCAAACTTAAAGAAATTGCGACGTTTAGGAGCCACAATTTTGCATCGAGTGGATGCTATCAACATGAAGCTGCATACTGATCTCCGGATGAGGAAATTCGACCGCATTATATTTAATTTCCCCCATGCAGGTTTCTATGGGAAGGAAGATGACAACCGTCTTATCCAGTACGTCTTTATTTGCAATGACTTTATTATTACTGGAAATTAGGTTTTAATCTATTAACTTCCTTGTGGCATTATTGTTGTATGATTAGCCTTTACCTGGCCATGAATCTTTTTGCACCGGTTTTCAATTTTTTTGGCATTTACTTGTGTTATTTGAGCTCATCATAGCAAATTATTGTTATTGCTTATTAGATTGAAAGGCCATTACTTGGTAAAGGTATGTTTATTCAACATTACGTATTACTTTTCCTGCAATGAATGAACGATTTGCATTGTGGGGTAATGTTGTCTCGATTCCCTGTAGTTGAATTTATTGCAATAATAAAGGGGAGGCTTGAGGTGATATAAAGTACTGATGAACCACCCGTTTTACTTGTGCCATATATCAGAATGTTTATAGTTTTCAAGTGAAGTTATGCACAGATAATTGTATCCAAAATTTGGATTAAAAATGCATTAAATTATGGTGGTTTCGTGTGAATTATTTCGCCTTCCCTCTGTTTATATGACTTGCTGTAAAATTTTCTTCACCTAATATTTCGTTTATGGACAGAATGCACAGGAGTCTTATCCAGGGGTTCTTTAGGAATGCAAGTGGCATGCTCCGAGCGGGTGGTGAAATTCATGTCAACCACAAAACAACACCGCCATTCTGTCACTGGAATCTTACTGAATTGGCATCAAAGAGTTCTTTGCTTTTGATCGAGTGCGTTGATTTCAACAGTGCAGATTACCCTGGTTACAATCAGAAAAGAGGAGATAGTGCGAGGTGTGATGAGCCTTTTTACTTGGGCAAGTGCAGTACCTTCAAATTTATATTCTCACCCTCTGCATACAAAATTCCCAATTCTTTAAATCACAATGGATTAGCTCAAAGGCATCCCCGAGTTTCTGTTACAACCCCACAACTTTCGACCAAATTTGATGCTCCGTATCCTTTCAATGCCCATACTGCGATGAATGGCTCTTCTCACTGTGCTGGATTATCGCAATCCTCGGGATGCTTCCAGATCTTCGGTGGGTATTTTAGTCATGCCAGGGAGACATTCGGGAAGGTGGAGTATGACATTGTATCATCTGTTCGTAGAGAATTAGATCACGCGTACATGAAATACATGGCGGAAAGGCCAGGGTGTGGGTTGAGTGGCTATATCAATCTTTTGGAAGAGCTTCTGGATTTGAGCTCATCAAGATCAGCATGGTTGAGGGAGAATCTGGTTTGCCTTGATCAACAGCTCATGCAAGCTCCCCAGTTTTTGTTGGGGAATTTGATGGCACCTTGCCATCATGTTTAAGCTCTAACACAAGTTTATGGTCATCTGAGGATATGATGTTGAGTCTGTGTAGCATGGCTAACAAGTTTTATCCATAGTATCTAAAACATGTCTTTTGTTTTTGGGGTATACCCATACTTTCCACCGTCATCTTTTGTAAGTATTTGTTTATGGTTTCCTAGTTGGGTGTCCAACTTGTATGAGTTTGAGAACGGTGGCTATATTTGAATGATGTTTCATCCCGATTAAAATATTAAGTTGATAGTTGGACTATACGTTTATGAACAATATGTGGGTTATAGTCCTTCTTTTTTTTTTTTCATAAAAAAAATAAATAAATTAAGTTAGCACTATGATACTAAATTGAATGATCTTAATTGATAGTTAGATTGTACATTTGTGTTTAGATATTAAATGTTCATCAGCTCTTAACATTTAGTACCTAAAGAATGCCACAGATAAATACATCACTTCAATATTGTCTATAGATTACTTCTGATGGGTTGAGTTTATTCTTTGTCATATATAAAAACAAGGAGTTAATTCCAACAATGGTCATCCGAGTATGATGATTTTCCACAATTGGTCCTTGACTTTTAATTTGGACAATTTAACCATACGACTATTAAAATCTTTCCAATTGAGGTCCTTCTGTTATATCTTGGTTAAGTAGACCTTTATTTGAGGGGTAAAAGTGTCTTTTTAGGTTCTGAGTGTATATTTCATCTTCATTTCCCACCGTTGATATTGGAGTTGCATACGCGGCGTAGGAGCAATTCCTCTTGCACATCGCCGTACACTCATGAAGCTCATGCCGGCATCCACAATCAAACTCACTTCATCTAATTCAACGCCAAAAACCCATAGTTTTCACATTCCAAACCATGAACTCTAACGCACCCGTTTGGGGAGAATTTGTTCCAGATTTTGTTGGTCAAAATCCACATGTACCGCTCTAGGTACTCGCCATGGCTGACATGCAACTTGGAGAATATTGTCTGGTTGTGGAGCTCAAACGTGCAGTAATTCTCGGATTTCGTGGAGACAAATGAGAATGTTATGGCCGCTGTCAGATTCATTTTTGGGACGCCACTAAACCGGATTCCATTCCAAGCTTTGCTCCCGTAAATTACGTCGTTTTTCTTCCTCAAGAATGCTTCCGGCATGCCGTTGGGCTGGGTCGATACGTTGACCAGATTGAATTCCCACCTCCATACACCAAATAAATATTCCCATCTTCGCCGATTCTAGAATTCCCCGGCCGGTGGCATTCGTGAGAGGTGTGTCCCTGTTAGCAACCCAAACAACGGTCTTCTCTTTGATGTCCATGTAGCATCGGTCGGAGTTTTCAGGGTGAAGAAGCCTATCTCAAAAAGCGCGCTGGAGGAGACTAAGGTTTGGTCTCCGGCGAATGGGTGCGTCAGGGTGATGCAGTCGAGTACAAGAGGTGCGGTGAGAGTTGGGAGGATGAGGGTCTGGAAAATTATGAAACACCAGATGCAGAGTTAATAACAATATGAAATAATTCATAATATCTTTTTAAACTCCCAATGGTGTAGTGTGTTATCACCACTGCAATCTGGCCTCGTCCAAATGGTTTGCTATGGCGACGGGCAGTCCCGGTTTTGGTCATTCCGTCGGCAGGGGTGACTGGTGAAGGTTCGAACTGCATCGTGACGTACTCAGGCTTGGCAACCTATACCAGCAAATTAAAGTGTGGAAGTGGGCATGATTGAAGGAGGAGAGTGTGGTTTTTCGGTGAAGCTCCCACCAATCATTCCCCAGCTCAAAAGCCAGAAAACTCAAATTCTTTTGCAATCACACTTTCAGAATCTTGGCTGCTCGGACCACCGGATTTTCCCTCGCAATCGCCTCCTGGCTGGCCACCTTGTAATCAAACAAACAGTCGTAGCCATCGGAGTATCTGTGCTTCAGTGCTTAGAGTAGAACACCTCCCCGCACCGGCACCGGAATCCCACTTGCCCAACTTTCCGCCGTCATCCCGCTCCCGAGCACCGGCAAACCGCAAACGTCCCTCGGCCTCTTCAAGGACCGAATCTCCGACGCCTCGGAAGCGTTTTTTTGTCTCCGATCTTTTTGGCGACCATGCCGGGTTAGATCTCAAGTCACAACCGCCGGAGAGTTTCGGATCTGAGCTCTTAGGTGATATGGCAGAAGTAAAAGACAGAACGCTAAATGTCCTTAGAGATAGATGCCTCAACGTTATTGTCTGCCTTCTGTTATCATATAAAACGTTGGCTGTGGAACCAAGATGAAACTATACACTCAGAACTTGAAAAGGCCCTTTTACCCTTTAAATAAACATCCACTTAACTAGAATATAACGGAAGGACCTCAATTGGAAAGATTTTAATACTCGGATGGTTAAATTATCCAAATTAAAAGTCAAGGATCAATTGTGGAAAATCATCATACTCGGAGGACCATTGCTGGAATTAACTCTAAAAACAAGCATGTAGTAGTAGGGTGTGACATGGTAAATTACAATATGGACCATGATCCACATTGCAATGTGGATCATGAATAAATGTGTTTTTTTTTTTTTTTGGGAAAATAATGCTCATTTTTAATATAGTGAGTTTTTATTATTTTTGTACTCAATAATGTTCATTATTTGATAGTATACTAAATAATGAAGCTCCGTTTTCAAAAAAATAAAAATAAATAATGAAGCTTCAGAAAATGAACATTTAATATATTAAAAATGAATTTTAGCATATTAAAAATATATCTTATGTAAGTAATCCACCTTACAAAACGAATCATGGTCAATAGTATATTAATGATTGGTGTGACTATTATTATTATTATTATTATTATTATTATTATTATTATTATTAGAGTGAATTTCATTTTTGGTCCTACTGTTATATGGGCGTTTCCAATTTTAGTCCACCTTAATTTTTTTTGCCACTTTATAACCACTATTATTGAATGTGTTCCACTTTTAGTCTCACCGTTAGTATTTCCATCAAGAGGCCGTGTAATATAGGAATATTTTGACCTATCTTCTCATCCAAGAATATGTTTGACTAAAGAAATGAGAACATTAAACCTAAAACCTAGGAAACCTCGCTGGCCCATGTTGGAACGAACGAACGATGTAGCTTTGGCTTCCCATTCTCATTGTTCGAAGAACCATCTTCGAATATCGGAGGAGGAGAACGAAGCGCCTGGATTAAAAGAGAAGAGACAAACATAAAAATACCAAAATACCCTTTGATTATACGGCCTCTTGACGGAAATATTAACGGTGGACTAAAAGTGGAACACATTCAATAACAGTGGTTGTAAAGTGACAAAAAAAATTAAAGTGGACTGAAATTGAAAACGCCCCTATAACAGTAGGACCAAAAAATAGAATTCACTCTTATTATTATTATTATTTTCTTTTATATAAGTTATCGGGCTAATCAAGCCAACCCAATTAGCCGGAGAGCACAATTAGTTGTTATACCATGGATCAGAGTCCACCTTGCAAGGTGGATCCTGATTCAAAATACACAATTTACATATTTTTTTTTTGAATGCTACTAGCTCTATTACAATGTAGTATCTGTTTATATACTTTCTCAACCTACTGAAACACAAAGAGATAACGCCTCAACTGAGGCTCGAATTCACAATCTTTCAAATGGAAGTCCAACCCGGGTACCATTGGACGAACATAGTCCTGGTTCAGAATTTACATATTAAATGTTCACAAATTACTTTTTATAAAATTGTAAACATTCAGTATGTAAATTGAACATTTTTGAGCCGAATTTATCTTGTAAGTGGATCAAGGTGGACCCGGGTTCACAGAATAATTTATCAAGCACAATATAGTTGGCTTGATTTCTTATTAAGTTTATATTATATTGATCAATTTTAACTCATTAATGTTTTAATTTTATTCGATCAGCCCATCAATTTAAGGTTACAATTGACATTCCTACGTATTTTTATTTTTTATTTTTTATTTTTTTATATAAAATAAAAGAGGTTAAAGACTTTGCTTAGAATCTTCATGTGTTAAGAAATACTTAGGGTGTGTTTGGTTCGCACATGCGAATCAGTATTGAAATGAGAATCAAATACTTGGTAATAGTAATGAGTTTTGATTAAAGTATTTTGCATGTTTGGTAGTAGGATGGAAAATTGGAATGATTACCAATATTGATGTTTGGTTATGTATGATCCTATAATGGGAATAAAAGTTTTAAAAATACAAGAACAAAAAATCAAGACAATTTATTCTAATATAAAGACATCCAAGACACCAATATAAATTTAAAAAAAAAAATTCTAAAATCACTAATCCAAACTTAAATCAAATTACCGATTAGGAGGGAGAATAATGGAATGAAACTCTTATTTTATTAGGGAATGCATTTTCTAATTAAGGGGTAATCAAATCCATAGTAGTATTCTAGAAACCGGTCAACCAAACAATAACAATAACTTTAATTTATAACTAAACTCATGAACCAAACACACCCTTATTTTCAAAAAACAAAAGAAATACTTTAGAGTTTAGATTAATAAGATTATTATATATAATTAAAGGAAGTTCGTAGTGGTCAGTGACGGATCCAGAATTTTTTTTTTTAGTGGGGGAGAAAAATAAAATAGTCATAAATATTGTTGAATATATGCGAAAAATAAAATACCCTCATCAAAACTTTATAAAAATATCGATATAACAAAATATGAAACATAATTAATTTGATAAAATAATTCAAGTAAGAAACACATTATATATATTAAAAAAGAAGCAGTTGAAATGAGCAATGAGGAGTAAGGGATTCAAACCTTGAACCATTTCTAGCATCAGACATGCTTTTACCAACTCGTCCAACTTAATCAATCTTTGTTTAGTTTTATCTGTTTGCATATATTTATATCTAAAACATGTATTATATATACATATATATATACACTAGGACTATATATAGAGTAGGGGTGGGATGAATAGAGACAGCTGACCCAACTGACCCCACTGTAGCTACGCCCCTTATAGTGGTTGCATGTTTATTAAGTTACAAGGAGCTTTTGTTAGAATAGTGATTCCATTTATGATTATATTCCACATTCCATTATTATATTCCACATTCCATTTAGTGCTCATAAGCTTGCTAAACATGTTGTGAATCAGGCAAATTATTTGTATTGGGACCGTATTCTTCCTAGCTTCGTTACGAAGCTCTTTCATTAATCTATTTGCTTTTCTTTCAAAAAATATTCCACATTCCATGCATGACCTTTTTAAAACTCAATTCTCATCATTGGAAAACATTCCACATTCCATGCGTGACCTTTTTAAAACTCAATTCTCATCATCGCTTGCTATTTCAATGATGTTGACATTATCAACATGGATAATGGTTATTAAAAATATGATCAATGATGTTGCTACACCTACTTTGATATCCATATCTTGGCTGGATTAAGATTAAATAAATTAAACATATTAGAAAAAAAAAAAAACCCCAAATAAGTTTGAACACGGCAAATTATTGTGTCTAGCTGTATGGACCATGGTCCAAAACGACGTTGTTGAATTTTATGAGTTAGAATAATATATTGTGTTAGAATAATGTACATTATGTGTTTAGAATAATAAAACTTCTGGGGTAAAATAATGTACTTTATGAGTTAAAATAATGTATATATGAGTTATACAAATCTATGTTGCAGTGGGTCACGTGAAAAAAATATACGCAAAACGACGTCGTTTTTGGACCATGGTTCACACAGCTGTGTGGACCGCAGTCCACGCAATAACTATTGTTCAAACACCTTTAAATCAGTAAAAAAATTGTTATTTAGTTTACCGTTGATATGATTAATTTGGTGTATCCTAAATATACAATTTATTATTATTATTATTATTATTTTCAACCACCGACGACTTTTTAATAAATTTTTGATACACCAGAAAGTGTATAATAGAGAGTAAATAAGAAATACTATAAAAAAAAAAACTAAAATCAAAATAATATGAACTATTCATTTTAACAAACAATTACACCAACATTTTTTTTTCCATTAAAGGCCTAACTTTATTGGCTTTTATTATATTTGTAGATTTGTAGATATTGGTGACAAATTATCATAGTTTAAATACTTAAATATAATTGTCACAAGAATATAAATATTTGAAATTTTAATACCGGTATTGAGTTTTTGGGAACACGAATAAGATTTGGACCATTAATGTAATGGAATACTGATTATAATAAAGATTTCACAAATCAAAGATGCGCACAATTAGGACTAATTAAAATCAAAATATTAATTCTCAAAGTGCGTTAGTTGATTGAGGAATGAGGAGACGACTTAAAATTTTCAAAGAAGAAAAAGAAAAAGAAAAACAAACAAAGTGTTGATTTGATGAATGTGTTATGTGTATAGTAAATATAAAATATAAGGGTACGTATATTTACAAATATTTTCTTTATATATATATATATATATATATATATATATATATAATCGCACTCAGGTGCAAATGCTTCGCCCAGGAGCGAAATAGGAATGAATTCTGTATGTTCACGTGTCCAGATCTAATGGATTAAAAATACTGATTTTTTTTAAAAAGCGCGGTGGCATTTTCGTAAATAATTGAACATCGAAGTGCAAGTAAAGTGTATTACAAGTGCATGTAAAATGTATTATAGGTGCAAGTAAAAATTTACACTGAGCATCAATACTAAGTGCACCTATAGTTATAAGTAGTTGCACCTATAGTTCTAAGTAGTTGCACAGATAGTTATAAGTAGTTGCACCTAGGTGCATGAATGTTTGCGGGTGGTTTTCAGGGGTTTTACTACCTGCTGAACTCAGATCAATGAATGTTAACAAGGCAAAATTACATGCACTTATATGTGAAAGTAGGTGCATCTATAGTTATAAGTAGTTGCACCTATAGTTATAAATAGTTGCACCTATAGTTATAAGCACACCCAGGTAAATGAATGTTTGCGGGAAGTGAATGCTAACATTGCAAAATTACATGCATTTATAGGTGAAAGTAGGTGCACTTGTAAGTGATTTTACTTGCACTTAGATGTTCAATTATTTACGAAAATGTCATCGCTTTTTTTTTTTAAGCTATTAGATCTGGACACGCGTCACGCGCTGATTTGTTCGCATATTCCTTCCTGGGCACTTATTCGCACCTGAGTGCATCCATATATATATATATATATATATATATATATATATATATATGTAAAAATATATTTGTAAATATTTTTTTTAAAATTAATGTACTAAATAACTAATAAGTGGTTAAATATCACAAAATCTATTGAAATAAGAAAAAGAAAAATTAAAAATCTAAAATCTAAAATATTTTAAAATTTAAACATTCTAATTATTTATAATTATTCATCAACATCAATTTTCACCAAAAGAATAGAGACTTAAACTCAAACTCATTTAAATATAGGTTTACAATTATGAAGACTGAAAATCCCTCCCTAATATTTAAACAGTGTTTGGCGATGCGCAAAAAGAATTTTACTTGTTCGACATGCATTGTAGGGAAGGGGTACCGTTGATTATTCATGAGGTGTAGTCGAGGGTCCTTGAATTAATATAATTAATGTATGGTCGACACAGAATATTCAAGCTACTTCGGCTATGTTTGTGCATCAGAATCACTTTAGTTTATTCATGCATGCAGATAAAGTAACATGCCAAGTTAATGCAACTATTTTGCCTCATAGTGGTCGTAACATTAAAAAATTTTTAAAAAGCGTAGCGATGGTTACGTTGCTACAAAATTTCCCATGTAACAATGGCAAAAGCTTTTAACAGATTTTGACGATTATTGAAAAGAGATACCCATCAATGGTGCGTTTCTTATTGTTTGGGTTCGGTCAAGAAACCCAACACATGTCTAGGTTTCGAACTCATATGGTCTTTAAATATTGTGATTGAAATTAATATATGTCAATCTAATGTACATTGGTCTTTCCAATAACTTTGTGGTTTAATGTCATGGGGTGACTCCTTCAAATGGGAGATTATGAGTTTAATTCTTTATACTTCAGTAGGTAATTTAAATACGATGATCAACATTTAAAATTTTTAGATTACATTGAATAGTTAATTCATAAAAATTAAATTAAAAAAAAAAACCTTTTCATATTAAAATATAATTGTATATTCAAAGTGTGTTAGAGAAAGATAAAATTAAAATATATAAACATATATTTTAAGTGGGTTAAGAAGAGATAAAATTAGCCAGTATCTATAGTGGCTGGGGTGGGTGACGGGGACAATTGACCAGTGCCCCCCCCCCCCCCCCCCCTGTCCCCTCTAGAGCCGCCACTACTATATATATTACTCTATACTATAAGAAAACGTAACAAAATAACATTCAACATGAAGGTATGTATATATGTTAGTTTTATTCCAAATCACTTTAATTTTTACATATATATCAATCTTTAACGTTTTATAACATTGATGATTGATTTGTGTTCTTTATATATATATATATATATATATATATATATATATATATATAATTGAATTTAGCAAAAAATCACGATCAGTCTGCCGGTAAACAACGATAAATGCAGGGCAAAGGCTATGCAAATTGCAGTATCTACTCCAGGTAATTAAACTATACATATACTCATTAATTCATATCATAACATCACATCACAAAATGTCAGTTCTTTGTTTGCTTTCTTTCTTTTGGATGATGAGAGAAACTCGTCATTACAATTCGAGGGTATTTACAGGGTAAACCCCACCTTCTGACCCTAACGGGCAAAGAGGTGAACTAGTTTATAAGTTGTCCATAGCTGACCAGTTCAAACAGAAAAGGTTAGAATTCAAATTCTTGACATTGTAATTACAAGTGTGTATTCTTAGTCTATTCGTTACCAGGTTCATTTTTTCTTTCTTTTAAGTGATGAGGGAATTGAAACTTATCCCCACTCCTGAGGATATGCACATGATAAACTTGTCATGTTGTCTCAAAGGACGTACCCAAAGGAAGTAATGGTGTTTGGATGTGATGCAGGGGTGATCTCGGTTACTAGTGATGCAGATAAAAACCAGTTGGTGGTTACTGGCGACGGCGTCGATTTATTTGCGTTGATGAAGTGCTTGAAGAGGAAATTCAGATGTGCCAGCATTGTCTCCATTGAAGAAGTGAAGCCGCCGGAGAAGAAAGACGAAAATAAAGAGGAGAAGAAGAAAGATGATAAGAAGGAAGAGGAGAAGGAGAAGAAAGACGAATGCTGCAAAACTTGCCGTTATCCTTGTCCGCCGCCGGGTTACAGCAATCCATGCGTACAGTACTACCCGGTGGGTCAACCCGTTTACGACTCCTATCCTAGTTGCTCCATTCAATGAAGTCAAGCAAAATTGGAAAGTGGAATAACTTCAATTCCTCAGCTCAGTATACTTTGGGTTTTGTACGTTTTTTATGGTTAGAAAAAATCCTGAATAATTATTCAAGAGTGTGTACTAAGTAAACTCCATAAATTGCCAACTGATAATTGTTAGGTTGTTCTTATATCTTTTCATGTTAACAACTTAATTATAACATTTTTTTTTTAATTATTGTCAACTTTTTCGTCGCTTATGATAATGTTAGTGATCGAGTTTCTCAATTGTTATGTTTTGTAATACGTTTTTTTATTCCTACAAACTTACGAGAGGGGGGGACATGCTAGAAGTTGATACCATGCGCTGTAGGGTATATATGGATTTAGTCTCAAATGAAAGGTCAAAGGTGGTGCATATATGTGTATATGATTTAATTAGACATCAATTTGGATCGTGCAAGCCATTAAACAATTTTAATATCAAGCCCTTGCGAGGCAATAGGAAAACGACTTCTTCTTAGCTTAATTTCTTTTGATGATAAGTTTTTGTTATCTGCGGTATTTTCTTTTCGAATGTATGATTGCTTTCAAAAAAACTGTTTTGGTTCATTTAAAATATGCAATGATTTTTATTATTATTATTATTATTATTATTATTATTATTATTATTATTATTATTATTATTATTATTAAGTTGTTGTTGTTGTTGTTGTTGTTATTATTATTATTATTATTATTAAAACCTCACAAACCACAACCATATCTAAAAAAGTCAAAAGTCCAAATCCCTACAATTACCCAATATTCTCCCCTGAGCAATGGTGATTGGCGAAGAAGATGGTTGGCTGGGCAGCGACGATAGAAGCTCAGCGTGGAGATTGACAGCTGGCTGGGTGGCGACGGTGGGAGCTTGGCATGGTGATCGGTGGTGGCGTTGGGCGTGGCGACGGTGATGACCTAGACAAGTTTGGGGTGCGACGGCGGCTGGCAGCAAGGTGGTGGCGCAAGGCGTGGCGACAACAACAACCTGCCCGAGTTTGGGGTGCGAGGGCGACTGGCGAATGGCGACAACGGCTGGCAGGTTGGCTCTGCAAAACTTGGGTAGGGAGAAAAAGGTTTTGGAGAAAAAGAAAGAAGATTTGATGGCTCTGGAAAATGACTCATTCCCCCTCCCCACCCCCAAAAAAGGGAAGTTGTTTTCTGGAAGAATTATATTAAATTCATTTTTGGCCCTAGATTTATAGGTGACAGTTCACTTTTAGTCATTTTTTATTAGAACATCCTCATTTTTTTTTTTTGAAAGCCAACAGCATCGGCATATATTAATGAACGAACGAAGTAATAAAGTTAGGAGGGGCAGAGACCCAATACAAAGAATGTTCCTGATCAAAAGGTACCAAAGCTAATGTATGAGCATGTAAATTAATAGATCTAGAGACAACATTTAATGAGCAATAATTAAATAAAGATATAGTTGCACGACACTGGTCCACAACCATCCCAACGTAAGACAAGATAGCAGTAGGACTTGAGAGCAAGTAACTTCGCAATTGTGAGCAATCTGTGAGAAGATCTACATCTAATTCGTTTCGTTCCTGAGCCAAGATAGAGCCTCTTTGCACGCGAGCGCCTCCGCCATAAGGGGCGAGAAGCAGCCCGGGAGTTTTCCGTTTGTTGCCGCTCTGAACGAGCCATCTGGATCGAGCAGCACCACACCATATGTCGCTTCCTCGGAGGCCGGCCAGAACCCCGCATCGACGTAACATCGTGGGCGAGTACATGGCAGTGCCGTTCCTGCTGCATCCCACTGCTGCCGAGGGGTACGGTGATGAGCCTGTGTGTATGCATGCAACGCAGTAGCCGCACGACTCCAAACATGCTCCGGCCGTGTTAACATTCCGTTCCACACGGCTCCATTCCGGGCGTTCCATAAGTGATAAAGCACGGCAGCCGTCATGCGAAATTGTTCCTCTGTTAAATTGTGACAGAACATCCTCATTTAGTTCTAGTATTATTGTGACATGACAATTTTTTATCATCCTCCCACAAAATCGGTGAAATGTCGTTAAATACAAAGATATTTCAATCTTTTTTTATTATATACAAAGTAGGTTGAAACGCTATATTTTTTATGTTTATTTTTTTAAAAAAAATCCATAATTGAAGACCGAAATACCCTTGTATTTAACGATATTTAAATTGTTTTGTTGATAAAGGACCATAAATGGTCATGCCACAATAATACTATGACCAAAAGTGGATGTTCTAATAAAAAAAAAGACTTAAAGTGGATTGACACCTATAAATCTAGAACCAAAAATAGAATTAACTCTTTTTCGGAAAAACCCAAACTATTTTCCCTTTGACCCATCCTCATTTTCAGTTGACTCTAATTTCCCTCCTTTGTCAAACACGACCTTATTGGAAATTAAGATCTTTTTGGTTAGACAGTGTTCACACACAGAGCTTTCAATTTCTAACATTTCTTGAGAAATGAGAGTGCACAACCACTAACACCAATTAAGCTGATTATTAAAGATGCACAAAATTAAGCTTAATTAAAATCAAAAGACAAAAAACTTGTGTGAGACCGTCCCACCGTGAGACGGGCCGGGTCGGATCAAGATGAAAATGTAATACTTATATGCACAAATGTCATACTTATTATATGCTCAAATGTAATACTGATCAGGAATAAAAAATTTGTTACTTATAAGGGTAAATGTAATACTTTTAAGGGAAAATGTAATACTTTTAAATCAAAATATAAAAGTATTACATTTTTTTATAAGTAACAGATTTTTTATTCTTAATTAGTATTAGGTACATTTGAACATATAAATATGATATTTGCACGATGATTCGACCTGATCCGATCCGTCTCACGAATAATTAAGAATCCGTCAGACGGTCTCACACTAGGACACAAATTAAATAAGAATATTTTATGAATTCTCTGTGCGCTAGTTGAATATATTGAGGAGATGACTTTGCAAAAGCATTTCATAGTTGACTCCTGGCTTCTTTTGTTGACCAACAGTGTTCAATTAGTCCAATACTCCAATTATAAAGGAAGAAATGGAGAGAGGAATTTTTCAACAGGAAAAGGGAAAAAAAAAAACAATGATTCGTAATTTTTCTTTGATTAAGCGGTTAGCGAATCAGATTGTCCATTTACTGGTTAGGAACTCTAGTTCTGTGTCTGACCATGTTGATTGGTTAGATGTACCTCCCTCTTTTTTTTTTTTTTTTTTTTTGTAAGTGCTTTGTTCTACGATAGTGAAATATAGTTCTGATGGTTTTCAAAATAAATAAATAAATAAAAATAACTACTGACGACTTCTTAAGAAATTTTTGTTCTTGAAAATTTATTATTCCCCACCGAAAATTATTTTCAAGAGAGATCAAACCCTTCAATTAAGATGAATGGGGTTTAAACGTTATAATTTGAACAAATATACTCACAGTTTGTCTATAGGACGTGGTTTATAAGTTTATAAAAATCTAGCCTTTGGATATAGTTTTCTTTCCAATAAACTGCTATAAATTAAAAGTATTTGGTTATATATTAGTGAGAAATGATTGAGATCTTTATATTTTGTGGCAATTATGCATAACAAGTATGATTTGTTTAGTAATATAGTTAGCTTATCAGTTAATTTTGACTTATTTGATTACTATTAACTGTTTGACTTGATTAAACAATCAATATGAATGTTTGATTAATTATCTTTTTATAACAGCTTGTTGCTTAAAATGCTACAAAAAGCTGCTCAAAAAAGCTTTTTTGATCAGCTTTAATTTTTGATAAAGTAATTTTGCATGTAATTAGCTATCAACTAATTTACCAAACACTTTTCTACAATCCGATAATCAACTAATGCTATCAATTAGTCAAACTCACTAACTCAATCAGCTAACAACAATTTACTAAACACCCCTATATTTTTTTTATATTTTTTTTGGAAATACCTATAATTAAAATTTTAAAATTTAGTAATTTAATTTCAAATCATTGTCCTTGTGACAATTATATTCAAATTAACATATAATATCTAGCCTAAAAGAATTGACATTGTTGAGTTGGCTATTAGTTAGCATAAATTTTTTTTTAAAAAAAAAATTCGCATCAACATCATTTTTTAAATTTAATCTATTAAAATCTCTAGTCCATATATATAACTAAAAATTCCAAATTACAATTTCAAAATCCACATACAAAATTATTAGGTTCAAATATTATACCCACCCGCTTATAGTCAATTTAAGAAGGTTGAGTAATTTTTTATAGATAAAAATATAACTATCACATATATAATACAAATATTGGTGACAAATTATTATATTTTAAATATTTAAATATAATTTTCACAAGAATATAAATATTTGAAATTTTAATACCGGTACTGAGTTTTTGGGAACAGGAATAAGATTTGGACCATTAAGGTAATGGAATACTGATTAGGGCGTCACTGTTGGAAATTATAGAATTGCCGACCACTTTAAAGTGTTTTTAAATCAAGTTGAAAGCAAAAAGTGATCGGAAATAGCAACAAAGGTTTTTCCGGATACCAAAAGTGGTCGGAACAAGGCTTTCGACTTGATTTAAAATCACTTTCAGGTGGCCGGAAATTTCATAATTTCACTAGTGCATCCCCATTAGAGGGATTGTTCACAGATTTTAATAAAAAATTGTCACCATGGATGAAAGAGAAGCAAGTGAGAGAAATGCTAGACATCCTCTTGTAAAGAATGAGATTTTTGTGGTCTCAATACAAGGTAAAGATAACAATTGATTGTTCTTTTTTTCTTGCATTAAAAACCTCTTTTCATTTTTATTTTTTATTTTTTTTTTCTTTCCTCCTCATCTCTCCTACTTGGCACCTAAAAAACTACACCAAAGTCTATGCCCTTATAAAGATTTCACAAATCAAATTAAAGATGCGCACAATTAGGATTAATTAAAATCAAAATATTAATTCTCAAAATGCGTTAGTTGATTGAGAGACGACTTTGCAAAAACATTTCGTAGTTGACTCAACCCTGTTTTTTGTTGACCCACTAGTGTTCAATTATGTAGTTATCCTATATATAATGAACATGCATATCTAAACAGCCCACAGGGTAATATAAATTTTGAGTTCACTAACTTTGACGAATTTTATGTACAATTTGAGGTTGTCAAAAATATAAATTTTGTCCTTATATTATACTCGTTTTATCTAGGGATGACAATATGCCCCGTCCCCGATGGAAATAACGGAGATGTAGAAAATTTTCGGAGAACGGGGATGGAGACGAGGAATGTATGTAATTCTCCGATGGGGACGGGAATACCCCTCCCCGCCCCGTCCCCGAATAATTATTATTATTATAATTAAAAATAAAAATAATAATAATTATTAAATAAATATATATATAATTTTTTAAAAAACTAAAACCTTACTTTTTAAAATTAAAAATTACACTAATATAAGATTTTTGATTAAGAGTTCATCGGGGACGGAGAATTCTTGTCCCCGCTTAATTCTCTGCGAAAACGGGAATGAGGACTATTTTCAATTCCCCACCGGAGATGGGGACGGAGTCGGAGTTTCGGGGATCGGGACGAGGACGGGGACGGGGAGTACACTCAGCTCCCCGCCCCGTTGTCATCCCTAATTCTATCAACTTTATCATATATTTTTTCTATTAAAATTTTAATAACTTAATTTAATTTCATTCAATTTATACCCTTCAATTCGTTAAAAAGGTTAGTTATATCTCGTGTTTTTTACTTGATCGGAAATAAATTCTACTTGCTACCTAGAAATTATTTTTAAAATAATAATAATAATAATTCAATTGCTATTCTAGTCCATCCAACAATTCTTAAAAAAAAAATAAAAAAATATCATCATTTATATCCCTTTTTTTTTTGACTCAAACAAATTCTGATCTAGCTTGCCACTTATGTAAAAGTATTAAAAGACTCATTTTGATTTTTTAAAAAAATTGGCAAATCAATATAATAGCTTATTATTCGACCACTTCAAATTGGTCGGAACTCGAGAGTTTTCAGTAACAAAAAGTCTTCTCACAAATTCATATCACTAATTAAAGTAATACAAATTTGCGACCACTTTCCAATCACTTTTCTAATGTTTGGAAACTTTGGTTGCATAAGACGCGCATGAACCATAACATTTTGACCACCAGGTGGTCGGAAAGTGATAAAAAAAATTGACAATTAGTGGTCGAAACATTCAAAAAAAATTTAAAAAACGTACCATGGTTGCTGCAAAATTTCTCCTGCAACAATTGGAAAGGCTTTTGATAGATTTTGCTAGAAAATTGATAAGATGAACCCCTTAATAGGGCGTTTCTTAGCGTTTGGGTTCGGTCAAGAAACCTAACACACGTCTAGGTTTTGAATTTATATGGTCTTTAAATATTTCAATCACCTTTTAATAGTGATTGAAATTTTTGACCACCTTAAAAGATGGTTAAAATAAATTTAAAAATCTATTTTTTGGAGTGCTCAAAAGTTCACTATTTTTCAGCCATGCAAATTGATACTTTTATTATTTGAGATTGGAATATAATCTTTCGACACACACATATATATGTCATGATTTTATTATAGCAAGTATTGTATGTTCACTTTATTTTTTACTGAATTAGTTAGAGTATACTACATCAACATGATGTAAAAACATAAAGAAAAACTACTTGGAGTGCATGTAATATTAGATTAATAAGATTGATCCCACAAGAATTATATGTATTGCATTAATTAGTACTATAATTTGCCACCCCATCGGGTTGAATCCGTCTAGTTAATTAGGTAGGTTCCTAAATTAATATATGTCAAACTAATGTAGATTGGTCTTGCCAATGATCCTGTGGTCTAGTGATACAAAGTGGTTCTCCTAAATGGGAAGTTATGGGTTACGTTTGAGCCTAACTATAAACAGATACTACATTTTAATATAGTCAATAGTAGTAAAAAAAAAAAAAAAAAAAAAAAAAACTGTTTACAGAATAATTAGTACACACTTAAATTTTGTTTAGTAGGCGAAAAATAAAAATATGAAATGGTTAAAATAAATTTTATATCATATATCTATTAATATGTTATTCATAAATAATTTTTATTTTAATTAGTCCAACTCTAAGCATTTGTAGGAAAATTTAAATACAATGACGGACATTTTAAACTTCTAGATTACATAGTTCATAAAAATTAAATTAAAAAAAAAAAACTTTTTTATATATTAAAATATAATTATATATTTTAAGTGGGTTAAAAAGAGATAAAATTAGCCAGTATCAACTGAGTTATCTTAATGCTTAAGATTCCATACATTATTTATTCTACTAAAACATATACCTATATAGTGGCTGGCCTGGGGTGGGTGAGGCCGTGAGGGAGACAACTGCCCCCTATTGTCCCCTCTAGATCCGCCACTGTACTGCTATATATTACTGTATATAAACATCCATAAACAGCCCCCAAGCCCCTAGCTAGGTCGGGGAAAGCGAGAAGAAAACGTAACAAAACAACATTCAACATGAAGGTATGTATATATATATATATATATATGTTAGTTTTATTCCAAATCATTTACATGTATATCAATCTTTAATGTTTTATAACAGTGATGATTGATTTGTGTTCTGATCTTATATGTTTATGATTGAATTTAGCAAAAAATCACGATCAGTCTGGCGGTAAACAACGATAAATGCCGGGCAAAGGCTATGCAAATTGCAGTATCTACTCCAGGTAAATAAGCTATACATATATACATATATATATATATATACTCATTTTATATCATAACATCACAAAATACCAGTTCTTTGTTTTCTTTCTTTCTTTTGGGTGATAAGGAAACCTACTGTTACTATTTGAGGGTATTTACAGAGCAAACTTCACCTTGTGACCTAACTGGCAAAAGGTAAACCAACCTAGGTTGTCCGTAGCTGATGAGCTCATACAAAGAAGGCTGGAACTTGAACTCGTGACATTGTAGTTACAAGTTTGTATCCAAGCTTAGTCATGCATCTTGGTTACTCCATTTTTTTTTTTTTTGAGTGATGAGGGAATTGAAATTTATCACCACTCCCGAGGGTATGCACGGGATAAACTAGTCTTGTCGCAAAGGACCAGAAGGAAGTAATATAATGGTGTTTGGATGTGATGCAGGGGTGATATCGGTTACTAGTGATGCAGATAAAAACCAGTTGGTGGTTACCGGCGGCGGCGTCGATTCCTTTGAGTTGATGAAGTGCTTGAAGAGGAAATTCAAATGCGCCAGCATTGTCTCCATTGAAGAAGTGAAGCCGCCGGAGAAGAAAGACGATAAGAAGAAAGATGAATGCTGCAAAACTTGTCCTTGTCCGCCGCCGGGTTACAACAATCCATGCGTACAGTACTACCCGGTGTGTCAACCGGTTTACGACTCCAATCCTAGTTGCTCCATTCAATGAAGTCATGCAAAATTGGAAACTGGAATAACTTTCTCAGCTCAGTATACGGTGGGTTTTGTTTTCTGTATTTAGTAGAGTTTTATGTATATTTAGAAATAAAATTATATGAACCGACATGCTTGGCCCGTGGTTCAGCACCTTGTCCCTTAAGCATGAATGGTTGGGGTTTCGATCTTCACCCATGTAAATGGAGCAAATCATTTGACCAGTGCCCTGACCATAAGGACGAGGATTAGTCTTTTGACTATTGACTGGATGATACTCTGGGCAACCAAAAAAAAAATTGCCAACTGATAATTGTTAGGTCGTTCTTTTATCTTGACTTGATTCAGTTTCTCAATTGTTATGTTTTGTAATTACTATACCTTTTTTATAACTACAAAGTTTCTCAATTGTTATGTTTTGTAATTACGTTTTTTATAACTACAAACCTATGAAAGGGGGGAAACATGCTAGAAGTTGATACCATGCGCGCTGTAGGGTATATGTTACGTTTTTTATAACTACAAACCTACGAAAGGGGGGAGACATGTTAGAAGTTGATACCATGCGCTGTAGGGTATATGCTGTTACAATGTCTTTTGTTGAAGTACTACTGACTATATTACAATACAATATCTGTTCATAACTACTTTCTTAACTTACTGAAGTACAAAGAGTTAATACTACTCCCACCGGGACTTAAACCCATGACCTCTCACGGGTAAATTATATCGTGCATCACGGTGCATAATCGATTATGCACAATGCATTAAAACGACCTCGCTTTATTTTAATGAAAAGAAACGTCATCTGTTTCACACCCTTCCGCAAAAAGTAACTTTGTTATTCAGTTTCATTTTGTATACACTCAGTTTCAGTTCAGCACAACTACAGTTTCATTTCGATATAACTACAGTTTCATTCGATATTTATAGACTCAAATATGTGAAAATGTTATTTAATTTTATTTTATATACACTATAGTTTTATTAAAACACAACTACATGATCATTTTGATATAATTACAGTTTCATTGTACAATATACACTCAAATATGTGAAATGTTATTCAGTTTCATTTTATATACACTGCAGTTTCATTTCACCACAACTACAATATCATTTTGATATAACTGCAGTTTCATTTGATAATATAAAAATAATACGTGAGGCAGTGTCAGTTTAGATATACTGTAGTGTCAGTTAGTAATTAACATACAAAAGATACGCGCTCCTTTAATACTAACGGCGCGCCGTTTTGACCGCGGTCCACAATATAACGACTTCCTCCCACTTGGGAGAGTCATTGTGTGCCACTAAATTAAACCACAACTTCATTGGCTATATGGACTTAGTCTAAAATGAAATGTCAAAGGTGATGCATGTGTATGATTTAATTAGACATCAATTTGGATCGTGCAAGCCATTGAACAATTCTAATACGGAGTATCTTTTAATATAATATCAAGCCCTTGCGAGGCAATAGGAAACCGACTTCATCTTAGCTTAACATCTTTTAATGATAAATTTTTGTTATCTGCGGTATTAGTAGCTTTACTTTATTTTTTTCAATACATTAAAAATAAAGAAATATAAGTCAATTTTTTTAAAAAAAATAAAAAAATCATAATCATACAATACCAATGCAATTTGCTATCAAGAGAGGATGAATATATATACCTTCCCCAAGTACAACTGAACCTCATTTGTAGATGTATAATGTATGCAAGTATTCACCGCTTGACGAATATATTTAATGCAACAATGCCTAACCCTTTTAGTAAGCTCGTTAATAGTTTTAACTATATGAAGATGATGATCCATCTCCTTGCCTCTTTGTTTGCCCAGAAAAAAGACAGTTTTTTGGTTCCATGATGACCCCCACGCCCTAGTCCTACAGAATAGTGGAATGGTAAATTATGATAACTCAGTGACCTATTAGGTAGGAGTTGAGTCCAGGCTAATATCTGATGCCCACAAGGAGTCCATCACATTGGGTGTAACTCCAGACTATGGCTTTCAGAGTTCGATCATGTATCTTTGCCTCCGTATTTCTCATATTCAATTGCTACTTTGGGAATCACTTTCGATTAACCTCATACCCAACTTTATAACAAACCATAATAGATCATCCAAAGGTATGTTGTCAAATTGCAAGCTAAGCTACTTTAACCTAGCTTGTAGTAAAAACCACATAGCCACATACTCTGATCTCTCGACAATTTTACAACACTCCCCCCGAAACTATTTTTCCTAATTATCCCTTAACACTGCCATTTACATTTACCTTATATAAACTCATCCCAAGCATCCTTAACATTACCCAAAATGTTTTGCATCTCGTCTAGGCCACCCAAACTCAATTTGAAAATAAAGATCCATTCCTCTAGAACTAATTCATCCAAGCTACAACACTAAACACAATCTTCCATGGAAATCCAAATACAATAGCTTTACTCTATTTTTATTTTCTTTCCAATATGTTATGACCATAATGCCTTATTAATGTACACACGAGCTGAGAGTGAGAACTATATTCCATCTGCATTCGTCCACAAGGTGACATCTTTTTACATGCATGCATGTTTTGTTTATGTGCGTAAGCATACGATTGACGATTTATCTCTAAGTTGACATATAGAACTTGTCCAATTTTTGTGTTCTCCTCCTAGATCAGATTGAATAGCTTTAATTTTTACAAGATCGCTAAACCACTGCTTGAAACTTATGAAAAATTGTATAAATATCTAGCTTTAATTAGTTTAATTTCATGGGGAAGAACAGATAATATTAAATTAGTAATATAAATTTAAAATAATATTTTATCTATCATTTGACTATGGAAAATTTTTACGTAGTATAATTTTTGTTTGAATATTTGCATACGAATTATTTTAATTTATTTCAAATATGTAAAATAATTTGACGAAATTTGAATATTATTATTATTATTATTATTATTTTTTATATCTTAAATTAGTTGTATAAAATAAATTTTTATTGATAAAAAATAATAATTTATTACAAGTTCATGTGATACCGAGACCACTTTTGAAATATGAAAGACATCGAATTGCATGGAGAATGAATACTAATTAATTACAAATTTAGTAATATGACATTTTGAAGGTAAGAGAAGATTTAATGAGTGCAGATAGTATTTTTTTTTTTTTTTTTTTTTTAGTATAATGCAGTATCATTTCATAACTACTTTCTCAACCTATTGAAGCACAAAGAGTTAATAACGACTCGCAACTCGAACCCACAACCTCCCATATGGGGAGCAACTTGATGCCACTAGATCACAAGATTTTTCGCCAAACATCGAGTGACGGTACGTGTCACTGGCCAAGCTGCAATTGTAAGATTTTGCAATATACGTCTTAAGTCTAAAAGTGAAGAGGGGAACACATACTATACCAGCACGTTTGGTTCACGGAATGAATTTTGAGGTAATAGAAATGCTATTCCATAAGGAATGGAATAGGCAAAGAATAGAATATGAATTGTATTCTATTGTTTGGTTCACGGAAGGAATAGACTTTATGAATTATATTACAATGTTCGGTTGATTTAAGGAATAGAAATAAAATATGTTTTAAAAGATATAAATACCCTTATAAAAATATGTGATGGTGGCGGCGGCGATGGTGGCGTTGGTCGTGGTGGTGGTGGTGCTGGGGTGGTGGCGGTGGCGGTCGTGGGGTGGTGGCGGCGGTGGTGACGACGACGGCGGTGGCGATGGTGGTGGTGAAATAGAAAAAATTTAATTGGAGTGTAAAATAGGAAATAGAAACTTTAGGCTATTTCTGAGAACTCGGGAATAACCTAATACCATGGCCCCCCAGGAATCTCTATTCCTCTTGCAAGGGGAATAGGTCATTCCCGGGAACAATGTTCCTGTTAATACAAGTGGTTACCAAACAGAGGAATAGACTTATTACTGGGAATGCTATGTCATTCCAGGCTTATTGTGAACCAAATAGCCCATACATTCAATGATATAGTCATATAGATCTTAGGAATAGAAGACAAACTTTAGATTCTAATCACGAATTTTCTGATTCTGACCTAAGAATTAAATTTTTAATTTGGATTCCTAACGTGTTTCTTAATTTCAGGAATGTATTTTTGGGTTTTTATTTAATAATTCTAAAATAGCCAATGTTATAATTCATCATCATTATGGACATTATTATTGTAACGTATGTAACTGTTATACATTTATTGCATCAATTTAATACCTTTGTATTATGTATATATACTCTATACTTAGCTTGTTGTAGATGAAGATGATAATGAAGAGACTATCATCCTTTCTCCCTCATCTCTCTATTCACTATTCTATTTTTTCCTTTTAACACGTTATCAGCACGAGCTCTAACCAACAGAGGCTCCAGGCCAGCGATTATCACAGTGGTTGGAGATTGGGGCTCTTCAAGGTACTTCTATTTTCTGGTCACACTTTAAAGTACTGGTGTGGTGAGCTTATCATCTGCAATTATTTCTAATCGGCTGGTCCAAAGTGATCTGGCTGGTCATAGAACACATGAAATCATTGTTCCTAATCGGCCTACCTTTGGTAATTTGGCTGGTCATAGGACCTTTGATGGAGCTACTCAAACCACACTACCAGTACTTAGTGTTCCTGCTAGTGATAGTGCTATTGTTTCTGATTTTCTGGTCTTGATAATATGAATACCACTGTTAATGAATCACAAAGTGTTAGTGGTCCTAGTGTTAATGCTCTTAATTGGCTAAGTATTGGTAATGTCCCTTTGATTTCTTCTGTTGCTAATAATCCACTTAGTCGTGGCAATGAGGCAGCAAACAGAATCCAGTTTGATAATTTTTTTTTAACCATGTTAATAAGGATATGTGTGTTTGTATTATCCATTTCCAGAACCTGATAACATATGCATTATGACTAATTTTTTGTATGTATATGTGCGTATGCATATTATAAACCCAGTATCAAAGCAAAATTAGCTTGTGGGAGTACACTTCTTAGCATAGAAATACAGTGAAAATCAAATCAAAGGTTGGAAAATCATGCTAGAGTTTCGACCATACTCTAGCGAGCTTTGTCTTTGATCCTACTTGATTAAAACTGCTACATCATCTATGCCTACTTGATTGATTATGCACTTCATATTATTGCCTTGAATTATGTCAATAAATTATTATTATTATTAGGCAATACAATCATATTGCATAATGTTGTTATACCATGTCAAATTATAAACTGAAATGTGGTAAAAGGCATAGATTACTTGAACTTAGATGAGTGATTATCTTTTTAGATAATTTTGACTATGCTTATTATTTAAGATAATCATATGTCATATGCATGTCCATCCTGTTGATGCCTAATTTTTTTTGAGAGCTTAATTGAAATATATAATGTTGTGACACTACTGATTATTACATGACAATTATTGTTGTGCCACAATTTGCTCTCTTATGCAATATGGCTATGTGTATATCATAGAAGAAAATGTGACATAACAATTATTTGCTATAGGCCATATATGTTAAGATTTATTATAAATCTTAATGGGTGCTTTGCCCAGATGAAAAATTAAAGTCATTGATTTATATACTTATTATACGATAGTCCTTGTAGGATTGTCATGATCAACAAGTGGTTACAACATGAATTTTACACATAGCATTGCCCAGAAGGCGAATTCATAGCACTAGTTATATGATAATAACACTACGACAATTTATATGACTAATGTCAAATTGAGTTAATTCTGTTTTGGAAGTCAAATGATTTATTTTTCCAAATTCATGCATATTGATGGTGCTAATTTTTATCATAAAATTATATGGCATGAGTCTTGAATCTTGAATATCTCAAATGTGAGTATTTGAACACAATAAAAGTGCATATTTTCAATATTGTTTTGCCCAGAAGGTAAACACTTAGAGCACTAATTTTTATTTGACACCTTTTAGTCTAAACCATCGGTTATGAATATTTGATCGAAAAGATTTAGAGTCTAAGTTGATCCCTGAAGGATCGTATGATCCTATGATCAATAAATTATTGTGATCCATTAATGTACAAAATGGACGCATGATCTGAGAAGTTAATTCTCGTGGGTTACCCGAAATTATTTGACAATTTAGAATTTACTTCTCTATGTTTAATTTTCTGGACGGGTTTTTACTTCCCGGATGGTACCTTTTCGGATTGTACATGAATCCGTTGTACTCTAGTAGAAGTACATAACTAAAAATTATTTAAAATAGTGTGCGTCTCATTGTCATATGTGATAGTCACCTTGTACTCCTGTAGTAGTACATGACCAGATTATAATAAGTATTTTGAATGTCATTGTTTTTTAAAAAGACATCAAAATTTTAGTTTTTTTGTTGGAATGTACTTTATGAGTTCCGTGCCTTTCCTACTTGGCAAATATGCTTGGTCATTGGATCATTTTTAATAAAGGTCTATAAGACCTCAAATGGGATTGATCTTTAAGGTGATTTATGACTCATGAATGAAGTTTGCAACTTCTATTTCTAATGCTATGCTACTGTCCAAAAGTTAAAATTGACTCACATCATGTTGGTTTGCCTGAAGCAAACAAGTTGTGATTTTTTTTACACATAGTAATCACTGCCTGAAAATTCTGACAGGCGCAGTTTGAAAATTAAATTCGTGAAAAATACTTGTTGAACTCCTTTTGGCATGAAATTTTTTCTGGAGAACCTAGACTCGTGATATTTGATGTCTGTAAAAATATTTTGTTAAAAATATGCTTTGGTTATTCCAGAAAAATTTGTAAAGTTTTGGCAGTGTGCTGCCAATTATTTTTCTGCCTGGAGCAATGTTGTGAAAAATTTCAGAAAAAAATACTTCCACACCTTGGATTGAGATGAAAATTTTTATGTACGTTCTAGACTTGCTGAACTACATATCTGCCAAACTTTGTGTCAAAATGTGTTACCGTTTTCCCCCAGAAAATCCTGCAATCCAGGTCAAAATTCTGAAAATTTTCTGCCGTCTTCAGCTTGTATATCTTGCTGTTTTGTGATGTTTTCATGCTGATATGAAACTATGAAATAAAATGAGAGCCTGCTTGGAAAAGTGCTATTTTTGACTCCCCGAAATAGGAATGAATGGGCCCGGCAGCGAACATGTGCTCATTATTCTTCGACGAACGGTACTTCTCTCATTTTTCTAATTTATGAATTAATAAACAATATCTCTTGTCATGTCATGCCTTGTGTGTACCAAACATGATACTCTTTAATGGATGTGCATGACTCAATAGAGAGTTTGGTGTCCAAGACATAAGGGACAATTATATCACATGCTATTGCATGCTTCTCTTTAATTGACAACTTTTAGCATATAATCTCTTGATTAGGCTCATATAACAGCTTTTGTTATTTCTTGTTGGCAATTAATTATTTGCTATAGGCCATAGCTATTGAGATTCATCACCCTACTTATAAGTGTGGCAATATCATGAATTCTCAATATGGTTAGGTTGCACCTGTCGTTGCTAAACCTTAGCTTGCATGTGATAATAGTTAAAGGCTATGACATGTTTACAGTGCTAGTTTCTGCTATAGAAACTTTTTGACATGAGATTTGGGCATATGATATTTAAATTTATAGCCCTCATTGTTTTGTATATTTATTTGCCCAGAAGGTAGATTAAGGATTTTAATTCTCTAAGTCATCCTTTTAGGATGAATCTTGACAATGAATTCTTGACCAAAAATGGTCAACCTATCCCATCAATCCCCGAAGGATTGCTTGACGTTACTATGAGTCAAGTTTTTTTTACTAAGTCTAACTCGATGCATATCACAAATCAATCCTTCAAGGATTGTTATACCCCCTTTTTCACCTAGTACGTGGTTTAAGAAGTAACATTTCCCTATCTGCGTTATTTTATTTGCGCAGTCTATTTTTATATCACCACCACAACGTACCTCTAAAAGGGCTACCAAAGAAACCTCCATCTATTGATTAAATACCGAAAGCCCATGATAGGGGATCAATACATATAATTGGGTACGTTGACTACATTCCTAATGAAGATTGTTTCTCGGCATTAGGGGGAGATAATATACTACTTCGTAGCTTTTTGGAATGCCAAGAAATTTCATAAGAATAAAAACATCTTCATTATTTAAATCCATGTACTAGTTAGATTGAACTGGAAGTTCAAAAGATAATCTATTTTGTGATTTTAGCAAATAATCTGCCAAATACATCTATTGATCATAATGATCATAAAAGAAGTGACTAGGTCCTATATCCTTGGACCAAACATATCTATCGATACTCCTTGACACTAGAAGTGTAGGAGATCTATCGGTGAAAGAGATATGGATCATAATACTAGATCTAGTAAAGAAATATTGTCACTCTTGAAATAGATTGAACAATTATGTCCTGCAGACGTTCGTCCAGATGACGAAAAACCCTGGTAAGATTTATAGGTGCACCAAACAAACGTAATACTAGGGATGCGGAATGACCAGATCAAAATATCTTTGGGAAATGTTTAGAATCTGGTTGTTTTAGAAATTGCCATTACTTTTACAAATATGGGAGTTTTACAAAAAGGTTATAGTTGTCGACAACACTATTGCCATTACAAATTGCTCGTTATATGATAATCTGGATCCAGAGTTAGGCACCAGAAGTGCCATGACTATTTAATATATAAAGGAGCAATTAAGGCATAGCTTGACTCGCTAAAATGAATAAATTCTCTTTATAACAATACACCATTTGAGCATTAACCCTGAAGGTTACAAATGAGTGTGTGCATGAAAGAGAAATAAGAATAATGAGGTGATAAAACGAGTTTGTAGCCTATGGGTTCACGCAGAGACCCTTAATTGATTTTAATCAAATATAATCTCCCACGGTAAATGGCATTAAGTTCTGCTACATAATACAATTGGCAGAATAATAAATTTAGATATGCAGTTAAATTTATCTTGAGAAATCCCTGATGGATTCATAATTCTCAAAATGAGGATTTTTAAGTATTATTATGTGTCATTATTTACTCTTTAAAGGGTTGCGAATGGAGTTAATATCCTCATTGAAGGAATAATATGTACCATTGTGTGCTCGATAAAGGGTTGATAATGAACTTATTTATTATTTATTATCTCAGTCAAGATTGATGGTGTAAACATCAATAAAAGATATAAAGAGCTTAATGATGTCAGTTCATGTTTAAAGACTGAGACTTTTGAAACAAAAGCTTGTGAAAGCTATAAGTATTATCTCGACTTGGAGATCGAGTTTTTATTTGAAGATTTTTTTATATACACCAGTCAGCCTACATCTAAAAATGCTTTTTCATATGTCTATATGCATATAAGTGTCATGTTTTTATCAAACTAAAGGTTGCCTAATAATCTCTTGAAGCAGATAAGGAACCTTTTTGGACTCGAAGTCCCTTACTTCATTATCGTTGGAGCACCATTATAGAACCAGAAGTTCTATAATCGCAACATATTTGCGATGAAATTGCTAGCAAAATCTAGTGCTCTCCCCCTACAAATGAAGTACTTGAATAATGATTAACATATCCTCCGGTATCTTCGAGATACAAAGACATGACATTTATGTAAGAAACCATGATTCGGTTTTAATAGGCTACTTGGGTACTGGCTGTTTTGTTTGATCCCCGCAATGCGAAACCCAAACTGGTTATACAATGAACTTTCCTAAATGTTCAAAATGAGGACAATAACACTTGTGTTGCACAAATGTTATATGAGCTCTAGAAGAGCCATAAGATTATTGTACACTATAGTGACAATCCAGAAGATTTGTCCAATCCATCTCTTCAAATTTTGAAATATATGTAGAACTTGAAGATTGTTATCTTCAGGGGGAGACGGGAAGTACATTTACTCGAATCAATTCGGAAGGTTGGACGTAAAATCCTGAAGATTAAGTCATAAAAGACTAACAGTTGCGCACTATTTGCAACACAACGGGAAGTACATTTACTTGAATGAATCCGGAAGATTGAACGTAAAATCCTGAAGATTAAGTCATAAAAGACTAACAATTGCGCACTATTTGCAACGCATAAATACATAAATATCATGTACTCTTTTCCTCACTAGTTTTTCTCCCATTGGGTTTTCTAGTGTGGTTTTTAACGAGGCATGAGTATGATATAGTAATGACAATGAGGAAAAAGTTGCAAAATAATTGCTTAAATGGACAAACCCCAAAATCCTGAAGATTATGCGGTTTGCGCCCTGAAGGCTTATGGTTGTACTCTTTTTCCCTTAACTAAGTTTTTCCCACAGGGTTTTTCTTAAGTTAAGGTTTTTAATGAGGCGACCAAATACAATATATGTTTTTACATATATCATGTACTCTTTCCTTCAACTAGGTTTTTCCCACGTGGTTTTCCTAGTGAAGTTTTTAATGAGGCATGAATATATTTTCTATTGTACTCTTTTCTTGTCTAGGTTTTTCCCACGGGGTTTTCCTAGCAAGTTTTTTTTTTTTACGAGACGAAATCGTGGTCAAATAATGTCCAAGGGGGAGTGTTATAATTCATCATCATTATGGACATTATTATTGTAACGTATGTAACTGTTATACATTTATTGCATCAATTTAATACCTTTGTATTATGTATATATATTCTATACTTAGCTTGTTGTAGATGAAGATGATAATGAAGAGACTATCATCCTTTCTCCCTCATCTCTCTATTCACTATTCTATTTTTTCCTTTTAACAGCCAAAACTTTTTCAAATTTTTTATTTTATTAGAAAATAGCACTAAAATAATTTGGAACAAGTTTTAGAAACTAAACGTTTACAAAATGGAGATACATTACCCTACAAGAGTTTGTGTATTATATGTGCTCAATTTGAGTTCACTAACTTTGACGAATTTTATGTACGATTTGAAATTGTCAAAAATATAAAATTTGTCCTTATATTATACTCATTCTATCAACTTTATCATATATTTATTCTATTAAAATGTTAATAACTTAATTTAATATCATTCAATTTAATTCATATCATTCAATTCAATTCGTTAAAATTGTTAGTTATATCTCATGTTTTTTACTTGATTGAAAATCAATTACTTACTTGCTACTTATACAAATAACTAGTATTTTTTATGCGCAATGAGCAAAAAATAGGTGCCCAATATTAATACATTATATTAAAATTTTAAATTTATTTAGATTTTAGATATTTAAATTATTCTAAATAATAATAATAATAATAATAATAATAATAATAATAATAATAATAATAATAATAATAATAATAATAATAATAATAATAATAATAATAATGTAAATCATTTTTATAAATTTGATATTTATATTTATGTCATAATTAACATATAACTCAATATTTAATGTGTATCTGGAGGAAACTGTGGAGGTGAAGAGATGCCTAGGAGTCTACGAGGCCTACTCTGGACAGGCGGTCAACCTTAGTAAGTCAAGCGTTTCGTTCAGCCGTAATACCCTGGGTGACGTGAAGGAGTTCATTGCAGGATCCCTGGGGGTTGGCCTGACGGATGATTTTGGTAAGTACCTGGGTTTGCCATCTGTTATTGGAAGAAATAGAAAGGTAGTTTTTACTTATATTGAGCAGAAGCGTAAGCAGAGGTTTGGTTCCTGGAATAAGTGCTTGTTATCCAGAGCAGGGAAGGAGGTTTTATTGAAGAGTGTAGCTCAAGCTATGCCCACTTATACGATGAGTATCTTTCTGCTACCTAAGTCTTTGTGTACCTCTCTTGAAAGATTAATGGACAGGTACTAGTGGGGGCGGAATGAGAGGGAGGATGGTATTCACTGGTTTGCCTGGGACAGGATGTGCAAACCCAAAAAGTTTGGGGGCTTGGGTTTTAAACGTTTACATGAGTTTAATTTGGCTTTGTTGGGCAAACATGGGTGGCGGTTTCTTACAAACCCGAATCTCTTGTTGCACGGGTTTTTAAGGCAAGATATTTTCCTGCAACTACCTTCTACGATGCTACCTTAGGGGGCAATCCGAGTTATGTTTGGAGAAGCATTATGGCTAGCCAGGGTCTTGTGAAATCAGGGAGTAGACGAAGAATTGGAAGTGGCAGAACGACTCAGGTTTGGTCTCATCCTTGGTTGCCAGTTCCCCAGGAGCCTTTTGTGACTACGGGCTTGTCTATTACCAACCAGAATCTATTGGTATCGGATCTCATTGACAGTGTCACGAATACGTGGAAGTCTCCTCTTGTTCAGCATTTGTTTGACCCGCATGAAGCCTCTCTAATCACGCAGTTGCCCATTAATGTAAATTTCAAAAACATGTGGTTTTGGGGAGGAGATTTAAGGGGATGCTATTCAGTCAAGGATGGCTATAGACGGCTAGGGGAACTAAATGCTCCTGGTTCTTTGGTATGGAATAGCATCTGGAAGCTTAACATCCCACCTAAATGGAAGAATTTTATGTGGAGAGCCCTCTGTAATATTTTGCCCACACTCGACAATCTAATTAGGAGGAGGGTGGACCTTTTAAATGTTTGCCCGGCTTGCGGGTTGAATGAGGAAAATATCATGCATATTTTTTGTTCATGTGCATATACTACTCATGTTTGGGTTATTTCGCAGCTTCCGTTTCCCCTATTAATGGTAATAACTTTATTCAATGGGCAGAGATGTGGCTGGATTGTTCTGCCGGTTTCTCACGAGACACTCAGGGACAGCTTTGCGGCTTGCTACATGAGTTGTGGGCGGCAAGGAATATGGCGGTGTGGGATGGCCAGCTGCCTACCCCTCAGGCTCTCTGCCGTGCATTTGCGGCAAAATGGACAACCTGGATCTACAGCAATGCAAAGCAGCCTACTGTGCAGGTGCACCAGTCGGCGCCAGTGCCACACGTGGGGCTAACCTGTTTCGTAGATGCTGGATTCCATGGCCCTAGTCATGCGGCGGCTTATGGTTTCATTGTGCATGATGACGAGAGGTTTGTTGCGGCGGTAAATGGTCCTATGTCTTGCCCGTATAGTCCACTTATGGCGGAGGCTATGGCGATGTGTGAAGTTATCTCATGGCTCAAGGACATTGGCTATACATCAGTTAAAGTTTACATGGATAGTTCTGTCTTCGTATCAAGTCTTAGTAATGCTAGTTCTTTCCGGTCTTATGTTGGTTTTACTTTAGACTCTTGTTTACATTTACTTACATCTATATTCATGGTTCTCATATTTGTTATGTTAGTAGGGTCGCAAATCAAGCGGCTCACAACTTAGCTAAGCATGTAAGTGCGAGTATTGCACGATCTACTTGGAGGGATGTTCCACCTCTCTTTCTTCTGCCTGTTTTGGCTAATGCAATCTAGTTTGTCCTGTTTTCAAAAAAAAAAAAATTATTATTAATGAAGAAGATAAGAAAATATAAGGTGAATGCATGTGCATGGTAACAATAGTGGAAAAGATAACCGAAGTTATAACGGTAGGGGTATGTTTGTCCAAAATATTTTAATGTACAACCTTTATAGCATAATGTACAAAAAAACTTAACAGAAAAAACGGACATAAATCAGGGGTATAATAACTTTCGTTCACACTTATTATGTTTTTAGATTTAGATATAAATTTTAAAAATAAAAATTCAATTGTTTATTCTAGCTAGTCCTTCCAAATTAAAAGTAGAAAATCATCATTTATATCTCTTCGATCTCATTTTTAATTGACTCAAACAAATTCTGACTTGTCACTTGTATTAGTACTACTAGAACGGAAATGGAATCCATGGAAAAGCAAAGGAGAGGGAAATGTATGAAACCAAGAACTAACTCAAGAGAGAGAGGACCGGTCCATGTAGCATTATCATGTATCATGAAAAAAAAAATGTTGTTGTTTGATTTTAATTTTAGAAAAAAAATTATTACCGTTTTCCTAGTCGTTACCGTTGTATGAACTTTGTTTTGTAGTTTCATTTTCCCACACACTAGTTTCATTATAGTAATGTTGAAGTATTATTTAATTTTAATTACACTTTATTTCTTTGCTATCCACTTTTATTTTGTACACAATACGTTCATTATAACAACACTACATTCATTTTAATTTCACTACAAGTTCATTTGACAATATACATATCTGTATAAACTCTGCTATTGAGTTTCATTTTATATATACAATAGAAACATTATAGCAACACTAAAATATCATTTTAATTATACTACAGGTTAATTTGACAATATATATACATATATGTATAAACTCAACTATATTAATTTCATTTTATACAGATAATAAGTTCATTATAGCAATACTAAAGTATCATTTTAATTCCATTGTAGGTTCATTTGACAATATATATATATATATATATATATATATATATATATATATATATATATATATATATATATATATATATATATATATATATATATATAAACTCAAGTATTCATCAGTTTCATTTTATACACATAATAGGTTCATTGTAGTCATATTAAAGTATCATTTTAATTCTACTACATGTTCATTTGACAATATACATATTTGTAAATATAAACACCGCTATTTAATTTCATTTTATACACAACACTAAAATATTATTTTAAGTATAATACATATTCATTCGATAATATACATATTTGTGACATGATATGTCATTGGTTTACCGTAACTGTTGGTTTTAGGATTTTTGGAGTCCACGGAGATCCAACACAACCGGTAGTTGGTGGATTCACCGGTAGGAAATATCTAAAATGGCTTTTGAGAGAGAATGATGGCTAAGCACTATGTAATTTTTGTTGTGATTTCCGGGCTCTTTTCCCCACTAAGAACTGGTCCTCTTCATGTTTGAGGGAGACCTATTTATAGGTGTCTGGCCTATATCAACTGAATACAAGTTTTAATGCTCAATAATGGAAATAAAGGTCCAGAGCCGTTGGGTCGCCGTTATCGGGCTCCTCCAACGGTCGGATGGACTCATATTAATGACGGGCATTGAAGTTGCCGACAACGGTCACCTGCTAAGCTAACTCTCGTTGATGTCGACTCTCGGGACTCATCTCCAAGCTCGTCCGAGCTCCTCACGTGGTCTTCCCCCAAGGCCCACAGGGCAGTTTTCCCGATTCGTTGGGCCTATTACAACAAGCTCATTCCTTTGATTCATCCTCCTCTCTTGGGCCTCTAGCCCATTGAGTCCATACCCCATTAGTAACAAATGCTTCTCTCTTTTTTTAATTTAAAAAAAAAAAAAAAAAAAACATCGTTGTATTGGAGTATGGTCCACCTGTGTGGACCATAGTCAACCATTACACCATATAACGATATTGGTTATTGTTATGTCGGGTTTTGATAATCAAAAGCTTAGTAGTTTTATAAGGTGGAGTTGTGTTGTGTCGTCACTTTCGTGACAAGTCGCCGTTTTGATTTTGTGAAAGCCTGCTTGGCTAGTTGGCTCCATGAGTTAGTTAGAAGTTTCAACTCCCACCAACTATATATGTGGAACATGGTCCATCGTCGTATAACGGTTTGTTACCGTTACGATATAAATTGCCGATAATTAAAAGCTTATTTAATTTGTTTTGTATGGAGGACTTTAGTCGGTTGTTATACTGTGGACCATGGTCCAAACATGGCGTCGTTTCTTTAAGTAAAGAAACGGCAGATCCTACATTCTAATAAATTTCGTATTTTTTGTGTGTTCATAACAAAATAAAATTACAATGTATCTAAAATGGTCTCGCATATTGTGTTTATATTATCAAATGAAACTGTAATTGAATTGAAATGATACTTTAGTTGTGTTGCAATGAAACTGCAGTATGTATAAAATGAAACTGAATATTGTCTCACATATTAGTGTATATTGTCAAATAGAACTGTAGTTGAATAGAAATGATATTGTAGTTGTGTTGTAATAAAATTACAGTGTATATAGAATTAAACTGAATAACAATTTGCTGAATCAAAAAAAAAAAAAAAAACTGAATAACAATTTCACATATTTGAGTGTATATTGCCCAATGAAATTGTAGTTATATCGAAATGATACTGTAGTTTTTTTGTAATGAAACTACAGTGTATATAAAATGAAACTGAATAATAGTTTCACATATTTGAGTGTATATTGTCCAATGAAATTGTAGTTGTGTTGTAATAAAACTACGGTGTATATAAAATGAAACTGAATAGCAGTTTCACATATTTGAGTATATATTGGCCAATGAAACCGTAGTTGAATTAGAATAATATATAATTTAGTGATGTTGTAATAAGAATACAATGTGTATAAAATGAAATTCAATAACGTGTCTCATTGTAATAAGACTATTGTATGTTTAATGTCAAATGAAACTGTAGTTGAAACAAAATGAAACTGTAATTGTGTTAAAATGAAACTACAATGTATATAATATGAAACTAAATACATTATAAAAGCATAGCTACTTACGCGCAATGAATATCATTTTTTTCATTAAAAGAAACGACACCATATATTTTGGAATATGGTCCATAATGCTATGTGAACCATGTTCCAGAATATAATTTGCCGACTTGTATTGTGTCAACACTTTCGTGTCAAGTTGCACTTTTGATTTTTGTGAAAGCCTTATTTGGCTAGTTGGCTCCATGCCTTAATTAGAAGTTTCAGCTCCATTTCTGAATTCCCACCAAGACAACAACGCTGATGGATATAAGTACTTATATATACTAGTATTTGCGCCCGTGCGTTGCACGGAATGAATTTGTTATAATATTTTAAAAATATTTAGATCGATATACAATTGTATAAATTATAACATCGAATATTATAAAATATAATTGAAGAATTGAGTTGCACCGATTATGTTTTCTGATGTTATCAATACTTGAATTCGAGTAAATAATTGCCCAATTAATAGTTAACGTGTAGATATACGCATTCGGTGTTGCAACTTTAGAGATTTTATATATATCAGTGTTTATAATTTGTATTAATTGGACTAATTAGCTCGTTGTCTAGCAACTCAGTTATAGAAATTATTTATACGGAAGATATATTTTCTATGTAGATATATAGCAATTTTGTCATCTTTGTATATAAAAAACCATAATATCAATAACTTGAATTATACATTATTGAAAATCTCTTTGTAGACAACATTGGTAGTAGTAACGGAATTTTATCCATTCTCGTCTAGAGTTAAAACCATCAGACCATCAGGATGGATGACTCGGGAAAAATTCACATACAATAAACTGTGATTAAAGACGAGTTGTTTTAGTAATAACTCAACGTGAGTTAGTGTTTGACCCTGACTTTTGTTGATAGTCATGGCATATGCGAGCATCAACGTGAATTGTTTTCGTTAGAACTTGAATGGCAATCTCGTATCAGAAGGGCGAAAGACATTTTAATTGAAGATTTTACTTTTATTAATAGTATAAATATAGATTGGTGTAAATAATAATTAATAAATTATTATTTTCTTATAAAATTACATATAATTTCAAATGAATTTTCTCATTTATTACGCAGAATTTGTTTCCATTACTCTCACAATTATAATGGTTTAATTATTCTCAGCATTTGATAACCATCATCCATTTTTAAGTACACATTGACTTCAATGTGTGATAAAAATTCATTAGATATTAGTTAATTTTCATATAAAATTTTGTTACCAATTAAGCTTTATTAAATTTTTTTTACCAATTAATTAATATTCATATTCATTTGGGCGGGAATGTTGAAGATGATAATTTTACTTTTATTAATAGTATAAATTGGTGTAAATAATAATTAATAAATTATTATTTGTATATAAAATTACGCAGAATTTCAAACGAATTTTCTCATTTGTTAGGTAGAATTTGTATCCATTATTTTTATAATTATAATAATTTAATTATTCTCATAATTTGGTAACCATTTTTCATTTTTATATACATATTGACTTTAATCTGTGGTAACAATTCATTAGATATTAGTTAATTTTCATATAAAATTTTGTTACCAATTAAGCTTTATTATTTTTTACTAATTAATTAATATTCATATTAATTTGGGTTGGGATGTTGTAAAGGAGGATTTTACTTTTATTAAAGTCATTTCACTAAGAACTTGGAGGTTGTGGTTGAGTGGAAGGGACGCATCCATCCTTATTAACCAAAGACAAGGATTTGATCATTGCCTTTGGGAATTGAGCAACTTTAAATCTCCAGGCCAGCCCTTTCACCCAAAAGAGGGGCATTAGTCACTTTATCTAATCATATTATATTAATTTCATTTTGAAATCATTGGTTCACATATTTGATTTATTTATTTTTTCTTTAATTATTCTCGTTATAAACATAAATGATATTGCAATAATTAATTTATAATATTTATCAAATTGTATTTTTTTAAATGTAAAATTTTCTCATGTTTAGGGATTAAAAATATTTTAAAATTATTTTTTATTAGTAAGTATTTTTATTTCTAAAATATTTTCCAGCAACCCAAACACTCCCTTAGTCTCTAATAAAAAACTAAAAAATAAAAGTTATTTCATTAAGAAAATTAAAACTAATTAAAGTAAATATAATCATGCTATATTTATTTGTAACTGTATATTAATTTCATTTTGAAATCATTGGTTCACATCTTTGAATTATTTATTTTTTTTCTTTAACTATTATAAACAAAAATTATGATATTTATCAAATTGTATTTATATAACATTTGCACATGTTATGAGGTGTTAAAAAATATTTCAAATTATTTTTTATTAGCATGTATTTTTATTTTAAAATATTTTCCAGCAGGATAAACACTCCCTTAGGCTCCCATAAAATAAAATAAAAAATTGATAAAGAAAAGTCATTTCATTAAGAAAATTAAAACTAATTAAAGTAAATCTAATCATGCTATATTTATTTGCGATTGTATATTAATTTCATTTTGAAATCATTGGTTCACATTTTTGAATTATTTATTTTTTTCTTTAACTATTATAAACACAAAATTTGATATTTACCAAATTGTATTTTAAAAATATATAACATTTACACATGTTATGAGGGGTTAAAAAATATTTTAAATTATTTTTTATTTGTATGTATTTTTATTTTAAAATATTTTTCAACAATCCAAACACTCCCTTAGCCCCCATAAAAAAAACTGACAAAGAAATGTCATTTCATTAAGGAAATTAAAATTAATTAAAGTAAATCTAATCATGCTATATTTATTTGTAACTGTATATTAATTTCATTTTGAAATCATTGGTTCACATATTTGAATTTGTTTTTAATTATTATAATTTATAAACAGAAATGATATTGTACTAATTAATTTATGATATTTATCAAATTGTATTGTTTAAAAAATATAAGATTTACAAATGGTATGAGGGGTTACAAAATATTTTAAAATTATTTTTTATTAGTAAGTATTTAAAAAAAATAAAAATTCCACCAACTCAACACTCCCTTAGCCTCCCATAAACAATTGATAAAGAAAAGTCATATCATTAAGGGAATTAAAACTAATTAAAGTAAATGTACTCATACTATATTTATTTGTAACTATATATTAATTTCATTTTGAAATTATTGGTTCACATATTTGAATTATTTATTTTTTTCTTTAATTATTATAAACATAAATGATATTGTATTAATTAATTTATGATATTTATCAAATTGTATTTTTTAAAATATAGTGTTTTACTCGAGAATTTTTTTTGTTATTATGAATTTAAAATGAAATTAGAAAAATAAAAAGATTTTAAAATGTACAATATAATAATATAGTTGGACTTTTATATATTTGGTCAAGTATCTATTTTCATAACATACAAAATTAAAATTAAAATATTGTATGGTTAGTATAATATCTAATCATGTACATATTTAGATAAGTTTATAGAAAAAATTTATAAAATTAAATTGATTTATTACAAATTGTATTTCATATATATATTATAATTTCAAAAATATTAATAATAATAATAACTAAGAAAATTGTACTTAGAAATCAATAAAAATGTAAATTCTAAATTTTGTATGAATAAATATAAACTCTAATCGGACGCATATCCTTATATGATTGAATAATACATTGTATATACACATAATATTTATTAATATGTATATATAAAAATTCTATAATATAATTCATTCATTATAATTTGTATTAATAGATTTATATTTAAAAATTTAAAAAGCTGTGTTATATTTTCGGTAAAATATAAACATATTCATTCGTTTTTCTTAATATTTCATTTCCTTTTGAGTATATTCAGTTCTTTTTTTTTCCTTCATAAAAATAATTAATATTTATTTCTATTCATTTTTCCTAATAATTGAAATTAATTGGCCTGATTTCCATGTCGATTAGGATATTAATAACGGATTTCTGTTTGAAATATTCATTTCCTTTCTGATTAAAAAATAATATAATTATAAAAATATAATTACTGATTATATTTCTAATAAAATATTAATATATTCATTTCATTTTTCCTTCATAAATAATTAATATAAGTATAATAATTATAATCATATAATTACTGATTATATTTTAAATGAAATATGAGTATATTCATTTCCTTTTTCACTCATAGAAAGAGTTAATATTCATTTCCATTTATTTTTCCTTCATAATTTTTTCCTAATATTTCATGTGGTGGTTACTAATTTTTTCGTAGGGAAAACGGTGTTATATTTCCAATAAATTTTTAATATTAAATCTTTTTTTCATTTGGCCTGATTCTTGTGTCTATTAGTAACAAAATATTAATAATAGATTCTCGTGTGTAAAATTCATTTTTTCTGTTCATATTCATTTCCTTTTTCCTTCATAAATAATTAATATAATTATAATAATATAATTACTGATTATATTTTAAGTGAAATATGGATATATTCATTTCCTTTTTCATTCATAGAAAGAGTTAATATTTGTTTCCATTTCTTTTTCCTTCATAATTTTTTCCTAATATTTCATTTGGTGGTTACTAATTTTTTTTTGTAGGGAAAATTGTGTTATATTTCCAATAAATTTTTAATATTAAATCCTTTTTTCATTTGGAATGATTCCCATGCCTATTAGTAACATAATATTAATAATAGATTTTCGTGTGTAAAATTCATTCCTATTTCTGGTCATAAAAACAATGTGGTACGTTTGTAATATTCATTTTCAATCACAAAAACAATTTGGTATGTGTTTAATAATCATTTCCTTTTTCCTTTACCCTAATTTTCTGTGTAGCAAATTTGTTATTTACTTATTAAGCACTTTTTTTTTTTAATTCGAGTCCATTTTTAATATTAATTTCTTTTTTCTTTTGGTCTGATTTCTGTGCCAAAAGCTGTGTTATATTCTTAGTGAAATATAAACATATTCATTCGTTTTTCATCATAATTCATTTCCTTTTGAATATATTTATTTCTTTTTTTTTTCCTTCATAAAAAGAATTAATATTGATTTTTATTCATTTTTCTTAATAATTGTCGATTAATTGGCCTGATTTTCATGTCGATTAGTAACATGATATTAATAACAGATTTCTTTGTTCATTTCCTTTCTCGTTCATAAAAAGAATTAATATTCATTTCCACATAATTAAAAGTAATATAATTATAAAAATATAATTACTGATTATATTTCCAGTAAACTATTAATATATTCATTTCATTTTTTCTTCATAAATAATTAATATAATTATAATAACTATAATCATATAATTACTGATTATATTTTAAGTGAAATATGAATATATTCATTTCCTTTTTCACTCATAGAAAGAGTTAATATTCATTTTCATTTCTTTTTTCCTCATAATTTTTTTCTAATATTTCACGTGGTGGTTACTAATTTTTTCCGTAAAGAAAACGGTGTTACATTTTCAATAAATTTTTAATATTAAATCTTTTTTTTCATTTGGCCTAATTCCCGTGTCTATTAGTAACAGAATATTAATAATAGATTTTCGTGTCTAAATTTTATTTTTTTCCTTTCATATTCATTTCCTTTTTTCTTCATAAATAATTAATATAATTATAATAATATAATTACTGATTATATTTTAAGTGAAATATGGATATATTCATTTCCTTTTTTCATTCATAGAAAGAGTTAATATTTGTTTCCATTTCTTTTTTCTTCATAATTTTTTCCTAATATTTCATTTGGTGGTTACTAATTTTTTTCGTAGGGAAAACTGTGTTATATTTCCAATAAATTTTTAATATTAAATCCTTTTTTCATTTGGCATGATTCCCATGCCTATTAGTATAACAGAATATTAATAATAGATTCTAGTGTGTAAAATTCATTCTTATTTCTGGTCATAAAAATAATCTGGTACGTTTGTAATATTCATTTTCAATCATAAAAACAATCTGGTACAATGTTTAATAATTATTTTCTTTTTCCTTTACCCAAATTTTCTGTCTAGCAAATTAGTTATTTACTTATTAAGCACATTTTTTAATTCGAGTCCATTTTTAATATTAATTTCGTTTTTCTTTTGGTCTGATTTCTGTGTCAATTAGTAACAGAATATTAATAACAAATTTTATTATTACAATTAATTCTTTAGTTTTTTTTTTTTGAATTAGAATAATAATAATTGTAATTATATTAATTAATTAATTGTATGGATATTTTTTTGCAATGAGATACAGATCCACTAATATGCAATGTACCCAGATGTGTTCTTCTGTCTCAAACCCTAATGAATCATACACATGTTGCATCTTAAATGTACGTAGATATAGACATTCATTTTTTTTTTTTTTGAGAATGCTAATCGATTCACTGATAGTTGAAGGTAGATAACAATACTTATAATATGAAATTAAACATATTGGAAGAATAATATGAAATTAAACTCAAATCCAAGTTACTTTACATCTATTAACCCCTAATTAAGATTATATAATAAGGAAACATAGATTTAAATGATTTCATCTAAGAGCTTGTAAATATGGTGACTGCTTTAGTGTTTTTAGAGAGACAACGTGCTTTACCAATTCGTCAGGAAGAACCAATCTCATGCCGGTCTGAATCTCGCGGGAAGTGATTATCGGCTTCTTGTTGTAGTGGGCCAAGCGAGTCACCTCTTGGGCAAGCTTCAAGAAGATATCGTTGATGAAGCTATTCATGATGTCCAAACTGCAAAACATATTGAAGTACGTGAGAATATAGTTAGAAAAATGTAGAAAATTCATACAAAAAGAAAGCAGAAAGATGAGTTTGAGATTCTTTGATTGAAGAAGCTCTTGTATTTATAGGTAGAAAATACTAATTCAAAAGGAAAGTATAATAATTTATTTATTTAAGGGAAAGTATAATAATTTATTTATTTAAGGTAATAACATTATTATTATTATTATTATTATTATTATTATTATTATTATTATTATTATTATTATTATTATTATTATTATTATTATTATTATTAACATTATTATTTATTTATTTATTTTCCATTTGACATTTACTTACCAAATAAGTTTTACTACAAAAGTTTTGGGGGGAAAATTTGTTAGGAGGATTTTATTTATTTATTTTCCATTTGACATTTACTTACCAAATAAGTTTTACTACAAAAGTTTTGGGGGGAAAAATTGTTAGGAGGATTTTACTTTTATATATATATAGATATAGATTCTTTCCAAAAGGTTGGACCCCAACCTTAGAGCATCCACATCAATTGGGGAGAATGAGGGGATAATGTAAGAATGATTAGGAAAGAGAATGTGGGAGGAGAGAGAAAAAAAGAAAAAAAATAATAAAAAACTGATTTTAAAAAATAATAATAAATATAAAGCCTTGTCAGGCACGCTGACAGCGCACCTGACGCGCCACACGGGCGCGTGTAGTGCATGCGCCCGTGAGGCACTTGGCTGTGCGCAAACGCGCACAGCATTGGTTTCTTTTTTTTTTTTTTCCTGACATTATTTTGTCATTTGCAGGACAAATATCTCCTCAAATGACCCCACCCCACATTTGCTATTAACCCCACCCAACATAATTGTTCTGACATTAACCCCATATTATCCACTAGTGTGGATGCTAAGGCACATCACATCTCGGTCCAACAGAGAATCTTGAGACTCGATCCCAGGTCATTCTTTTCAAATTTCACCTCAATGACTAGTTAAGTTGCTCATGTTGACAAACTTACAGTGCATAATTATTAAGTTAAAGTGTCATCCCGCACCATGATCTTTAATAAGTGATATTTAGAGCCATAAATCATAAAGGAAAAATTGTAAAAAATGCTTCTCTATAATATGCCAATTATCAATGTCACCCCTGAATTATGAGTGGTGTAAATGTTGCCCCTCAATTATCAAAATGGTGCACATATAGTCCCTCCCGTAAGGGACCTGTGGTTCCCCACCGCTGTCCATCGCTGGTACTTCGAATCGAGGGAGGGAAAAAACAACTAAATTACATATTTACTCTGATTTAACGGTGTCGTACACTAACGGGGAACCACATGTCCGTTACGGGAGGGGCTATATGTGCACTGTTTTGATAATTGAGGGGCAACATTTACACCACTCATAATTCAGGGGTGACATTGATAATTGACATATTATAGAGGGACATTTTTTACAATTTCCCCAATCATAAATTTTTTTTTTTCATTTAGAACTTTTTTACAGGTTTTTCACACATTACCGGCAATAATATTGCTGACATGAAATTTTTTTATTAGTCTTTTTTGGTATTTTTCTTCTTTCGCCTTCGTATTATAATTTTTTTTCGTATTTTTCTTTTTTCGTAAACGTATAGGCTTGCTCTGCGTTTTTCGCTTCTCGTTTCTCCGATCAGGCCTGCTCTGTATAGGCCTGTTCTGTGGAGTTCGGTATCGGAGAAACGGGAAGCGAAAAATGCAGAGCAGGCCTATACGTTTAGGAAAAAAAAAAAGAAAAATACGAAAAAAATTATAATACGAAGGCAAAAAAAGAAAATTATCAAAAAAAAAACTAATAAAAAATTTCATGTCAGCAATATTATTACCGGTAACCCGTAGGAAACCTATAAAAAGTTTTAGACGAAAAAAAATTATGATTTATAACTCTAAATATCACTTATTAAAGATCATGGTGCGACATGAATAATCAGGAATGATTCAGGGCGCGAAATGACAATTTAGCCTCTTTTTTTTAATCTTTTTTTCTTAAAATATCTCATTTCTTTTAATTTTTTCACTGAGAAATTTTTTTGACTCCACCCCTGTATGAATATAATACATTTTTTGCATGGGGCATTATAATATATACATTAATCCAACTGTGCGCAGTCAAAGAGGGAGAAATAATCATAATAAGTGTTGTACTACTAGTAATAGAATTGATGTATTTTGAAGTTGGACGCATTTAAGTAGATGGTATGTCTGTATAGTAACAGAGTTAGTAGTACTCGAAAAAAGAAAAATAGTAGA